>NC_059216.1:32137386-32354886 GCF_020615455.1 Coregonus clupeaformis | reverse complement strand
CAGCCCTGGTTACTGTCCCCTTGGAAACCATTTAGAGAGACCTTTCCACATCCAACCTCAGGGAACAACAATATGACAAGAGTGGTGCCTCAAAACAACGTTAATATGATGGGTACGTAGTGAGATGATAGAAAGGGAATAGGATTTCTGCCAAAAATAACTTAGAACAGGATGTGGATTTGTCCTTTCTGTCCGAGGGTTAGACATGGCAGTAGGTTAGACAGGGCAGTAGGCTAGACAGGGCAGTAGGTTAGTCAGGGCAGTAGGTTCGCCAGGGCAATAGGTTAGACAGGGTAATAGGTTAGACAGGGTAATAGGTTAGACAGGGCAATAGGTTAGTCAGGGCAGTAGGTTAGACAGGGCTATAGGTTAGACAGGGCAGTAGGCTAGACAAGTCAGTAGGTTAGTCAGGGCAGTAGGTTAGACAAGGTAATGGTTAGACAGGGCAATAGTTTAGACAGGGCAATAGATTATTCACAGGGCTCTGGCTGAGCCTGGATTTGATTTTAATTAATATATTTATATATCTTTTTTACAGCTTATGTGCTAATAGATATGTTATCAATAATGGTGTGACTCAGAGAATAACAGAGAAGCGTTAATGTGTTCCATTATGAAGACGTTCAGTCTACACGTGTAAGTGCTTCACCCGATTACGACCCGTTGTTCCTTTAATGAGCGCTCCCACTTCCTCTCTTCGCCTTCTCATCATGAAGAAGAACATGGGATGGATCCGGATTCACCTGTACTAGAATATCAACCATCGAAAAGAAAAACAACCAGACCTTTTTCCTACTGATTCCAATGATCCCCTTCTCTTTTTCTCCATCTCTCATCTCTCTCTATCTTCCTCCCCCTTTGCCCCTCCTAGCCTTGAGTTATTGTAATTTAGTGATGATTTGTCACTGTCACCGGCCCCTGGTCCCTGTCCTGTCTGGGGAGCGTTGGCCAAGCTCACTGGAGGTGTGTCTGTGTGTGTGTCTGTGTGTGTGTGTGTGTCCGTCCGTCCATGTGTGTGTTTGCGCGCGCCTGTATGCGAGAATGCATCCGTCCGTGTGTGTGTTAAAGAAGGGGGTGTCCTCACTCATGGCGAGGGCCGTCATCTTAACACAGACTTCATTAATAGGGTTAAAGCTGGCTAATTGTAATCCAATTAATAACAGGCACAATGATCTACTGCCTGCCTGTTACTGGAGGACCCAGCTGAACAACTTCTAAGGGGGCAACCCCTCACCCCTTCACCAAACATCCCCTCCATCTAACACATACACACACCTTGCTCTCCCTTTCTTCCCCCTCCCACCAACCTCTGCTGCACTAAATCATCTGTGCATAGGATGCAGTTATATTATTTTGATGAGAAGAAAGAATGGAACTGTCACTGACCAATTAGAACAGAGCAATTTTATTTAATTTTAATTTTATTAAACACTCTACCTCTTCTATCTCTCTGTCTGTCTCTGTCTCTTTCTCTCTCTCTCTCTCTGTCTCGCTGTCTCTCTCTCTCTCTGTCTCTCTCTCTGTCTCGCTGTCTCTCTCTCTCTCTGTATCTCTCTGTCTCGCTGTCTCTCTCTCTCTGTCTCTCTCTCTGTCTCGCTGTCTCTCTCTCTCTCTCTCTCTCTCTCTCTCTCTCCCCCTATCTTGCTCTCTCTCTCCCCTCTCTCTCGCTGTCTCTCTCTCTCTCTCTCTCTCTCTCTCTCTCTCTCTCTCTCTCTCTCTCTCTCTCTCTGTATCTCTCTGTCTCGCTGTCTCTCTCTCTCTCTCTCTCTCTCTCTCTCTCTCTCTCTCTCTCTCCCTTTATCTCTCCCCTATCTTGCTCTCTCTCTCTCCCTCTCTCTCTCGCTGTCTCTCTCTCTCTCTCTCTCTCTCTCTCTCTCTCTCTCTCTCTCTCTCTCTCTCTCTCTCTCTCTCTCTCTCTCTCTCTCTCTCTCTCTCTCTCTCTCTCTCTCTCCCCCTGTCTCTCTCTTTCCAGCTATCTCTTGAAAAGAAACACATCCGCCTCTGCAAACCAAGCTACATCACCTTCAGTCATACCTATCTCTAAACTTACACTTCCCTTACATTCACATTTAATACAGCATATCGTCAGTGCCCACCTTTTATCTGCAATGTTTTACGCTGTAGTTTCGAGAGGAGAGGAGAGGAGAGGAGAGGAGAGGAGAGGAGAGGAGAGAAATAAATAAAATATATATAAATAAGAGGGTGGGGGGGGGGCCTACAGTATTTGTGTTTATGGCTTCGGAGGGAAAGAGATAAATGACCTCACTTTTAAATGTGGTTTTAATGAAGTAGGGATTGAGGGACTCCTCTGTCCCCCTGGCATTACACTGGGATTCCCGCCCCCCTCTCCCCTCCTCGCCTGTCCTCCCCGTCCTCGTCCTACACACACACCAGCATGCTAGTCTCTGACCTACATGCAAGTCCACGAAAAGGACATCAGGCTCTGTTTAAGTGTGAATAGGAACACCTCACACTCTTGGATAAACAACCTTGTGTTGTTCTCCCTCAGGTGGGAATGAATGGTCAGGGGGAAAGGGAATAGTGGACAGCGAGCAGAGAAGCACTGAAATGATCAGTGTCCCACAGTAATGAGCATCCCCTGGTCTCTCTGGCTAAACGATGGACCCTCTGAGAGCCTCTCTGGAGGGTCTAAGGGTGTGTCCCAAATGGCACATATTCCCTACATAGTGCACTACTTTTGACCAGGGCTTATACGCCTCTCATCAAAAGTGGTGCATTATGTTGGAAATAGGTTGCCATTTGGGACTCAACCTAAGACCTCTGTCCCAGACCAACCATCCAACCCCCTGGACAGTGGACCTCCAAGCAGTATTAGTTTAGCCACCATATGCTAGCCACATGTGCCTGGGCTCTGCCTCAACGTTAATTGGATACTCAGGCCCCCAATTAAGGCTCTGGCCCAAAAGAGGACCAGGAGAAAAACAACCCCTCCTCTCCTCTTCTTCTCCTCCTCTCCTCCCTTTTTTCCCTGGGACTTCATTAAGAGGATGGTGAAGGAACATCCTGGGGGGAAAGAAGGGACACAGGCGTACACACATGTAGAACACACATACACACACACATATTTCGGGTATAAACCTATAGTACAAACACTGACATACATACTGTACATGGACACACACACACACTGTACACACTGTATACACACACACACACACACTCACATTTATAAACATTGTGACCCAGTGGCACAGCCGGAGCAAACCAGTGGAGAGAGAAAGAGAGAAAAGAGAGAAATGTTAATTACACACAGAGGGTATGTATTCCTCTTCCTCAGTTCAGGCCTAAAAAATATTACAAATTCATTAACAGAATCAATATGAATTTTAAATGATATGCTATTCCTCACGTATGCGGAGTGTGTGTGTGCATGCTCTGGTGGTAAACACGTGTTGTATTTGCCCTCTGAGGATGGAACTGCAGCCTTGTGTCTGTCTGTCTCTTTAGAGGAGTGTGTGTGTGAGTGTATGCACATGTAAAGTTGTAGGATCTTAATTTGATCACTCTTTTGTTGCTGATAATTTTTCTGCACTACAGGAAATGCAAACTTGTAGTGTATTCAAGGTTTAAAAAAGTTTGTAATTTCCACTTTAAAATGTCAGACTTGATTTACCCTAATGAAAAATGTATCAACCCCTACAAAAAAATGCCATTAATTATAATTCACATAATAATTCAAATTTTCTGTTGATGCAGGATTATTTCCTGCTGTCGCAAACCGGCAAAAATTAAGATCCTACATCTGTATGTGTGGTAGTTTACTTATAAATTCATCATCCACGAGGCTTTGCTCATGATTATTTGTGACTCGCGTCTTTCCATTTTACCGGCAGTCTGACACAGACACCGCTGCTAAACAGGCGACAAGCCTTGTAATGAAGTTGATTTTTTAATGTTGCTGCCACACAGGATAAAATGCTGTCTAATCAAGATGCCCTGCCCACCCCTACTCACCCCAACAGTCACATAATATTTCCTCAGATGGGCAGGCTCAGTGGGACTGATGGCAGTGTGTGTACACCATGCATTTGTTGTTGTGTGGCTACTGTCATTAGTGACATCCTACTGTTTTTAAAAGGCATTAGCCTAGACAGCTCTAATGCTACTTCCAGTTCCCTCTGCATTTGTGTTTCGTCCTCTTAACTACTCTGGTTGCATAGCTTTTTCTCCATTTATCCCACATGGGGAAATATATAAGAGATGCTTTTTGAAATAGATGGAAGGAGAGTAATGGAATGCATAGATATTCTCCTCTCTTGTCCTCTCTCCTCTTGATATTGTTCCCCCTGTACTTGTGTTTGCATTTATTCTCCTTGACTACTCGTAGTGTCTCCTATGTCCATCCCATGTTGATATACTCAGAATAGTGAATAGAGATAGGACAGAGAGGGGAAGTTGACTTCTCTCTAGATAGATGTTGTCCTGTCATTGTTCTCCCTCTACTTGTGTTAGAGTTTCTTCTCCTTGACTAGGCTACACTTACTGGCTTCCTGTGGCCTTCCCATATGGATCTACTTAGAATAGTGTACGGAAAAAGACTATAGAGATTTAAGAGATGCCTGTCAAAGTATATAGGGACGTGAACATCCTCTAATTATGTCTGGCTATGAACTGGTTATCAGAAAGAGGTTTAACTTTTAATGGAGGGCTATAAATTTAGCATCAGCAGTGCTCTTAGCGTAGTGGTGGCTGCCTGTGTCTCGGCAGAGCGGTGATAGCTTGTTGCTGTTGTCCTGAAGCTCGCCTGCAGACTGCCCTGGAGGGAGCACTCTCCACTGGTGCTATAGAGCCCCCTGCCCTGACACCCCTCACACACGCACGCACACACATGCACATACACAAGCACACACATACAGATGTAGGATCTTAGTTTGAGCCAGTTTGCTACATCAGGAAAATAATCCTGCAGCAACAGCAAATGTGGATTATAATTAATTTACATTTTTTTGTAGGGGTTGATGCATTTTTCATTAGGGCAAATCAAGTCTGACATTTTAAAGTGGAAATTACAAACTTTAGAAGCCTTTTAAAACCTTGAATATACTACTAGTTTGCATTTCCTGCTATGAAGGAACATTCTCAGCATCAAAAGAGTGATCAAATTAAGATCCTACATCTGTACACACACTTCAACAAACACACACACCCACACCCACACACACACACTTACACAAGCACATAGGCACACACACACAAACCCTGTCACCCTTTAATCACATTCCACACATGCAGAATTCATCCCATCTCTTTGTCACACAAAGAATAGGAACTAAAAATGTTTACAAGCACACTAACAGATGATAAACTCTATAAATAAAGTTACACGAGTACTTCCAGATATTTATTGGATTGCCGAACCTTTGTCAGCCAAAGACAGAGGGGGTCACACCTAAATAAGACAACAAACAGGGACAGGCACAGGGAGAGGAGAGACAGTGGCCACATCTGTGCAGCTGCCTCTAACTCATTCCCTTTAACTATCAGGGGGACATATTTCAGCGTCGCGCAGGACCATCAATCCCATTTAATAGTCATTGAGCGGTTCACACATAACCCTGAACATGTGGTGGCAAACCTGGTCCACTAGTGGAGCCTGGGCCCCAATTAAAAGCACATTACCGGAGCCTAGCTACAGTGGGGAAAAAAAGTATTTAGTCAGCCACCAATTGTGCAAGTTCTCCCACTTAAAAAGATGAGAGAGGCCTGTAATTTTCATCATAGGTACACGTCAACTATGACAGACAAAATGAGAAAAAAAAATCCAGAAAATCACATTGTAGGATTTTTAATGAATTTATTGGCATATGATGGTGGAAAATAAGTATTTGGTCAATAACAAAAGTTTCTCAATACTTTGTTATATACCCTTTGTTGGCAATGACACAGGTCAAATGTTTTCTGTAAGTCTTCAAAAGGTTTTCACACACTGTTGCTGGTATTTTGGCCCATTCCTCCATGCAGATCTCCTCTAGAGCAGTGATGTTTTGGGGCTGTCGCTGGGCAACACAGACTTTCAACTCCCTCCAAAGATTTTCTATGGGGTTGAGATCTGGAGACTGGCTAGGCCACTCCAGGACCTTGAAATGCTTCTTACGAAGCCACTCCTTCGTTGCCCGGGCGGTGTGTTTGGGATCATTGTCATGCTGAAAGACCCAGCCACGTTTCATCTTCAATGCCCTTGCTGATGGAAGGAGGGTTTGACTCAAAATCTCACGATACATGGCCCCATTCATTCTTTCCTTTACACGGATCAGTCGTCCTGGTCCCTTTGCAGAAAAACAGCCCCAAAGCATGATGTTTCCAACCCCATGCTTCACAGTAGGTATGGTGTTCTTTGGATGCAACTCAGCATTCTTTGTCCTCCAAACATGACGAGTTGAGTTTTTACCAAAAAGTTATATTTTGGTTTCATCTGACCATATGACATTCTCCCAATCCTCTTCTGGATCATCCAAATGCACTTCAGACGGGCCTGGACATGTACTGGCTTAAGCAGGAGGACACGTCTCGCACTGCAGGATTTGAGTCCCTGGCGGCGTAGTGTGTTACTGATGGTAGGCTTTGTTACTTTGGTCCCAGCTCTCTGCAGGTCATTCACTAGGTCCCCCCGTGTGGTTCTGGGATTTTTGCTCACCGTTCTTGTGATCATTTTGACCCCACGGGGTGAGATCTTGCGTGGAGCCCCAGATCGAGGGAGATTATCAGTGGTCTTGTATGTCTTCCATTTCCTAATAATTGCTCCCACAGTTGATTTCTTCAAACCAAGCTGCTTACCTATTGCAGATTCAGTCTTCCCAGCCTGGTGCAGGTCTACAATTTTGTTTTTGGTGTCCTTTGACAGCTCTTTGGTCTTGGCCATTGTGGAGTTTGGAGTGTGACTGTTTGAGGTTGTGGACAGGTGTCTTTTATACTGATAACAAGTTCAAACAGGTGCCATTAATACAGGTAACGAGTGGAGGACAGAGGAGCCTCTTAAAGAAGAAGTTACAGGTCTGTGAGAGCCAGAAATCTTGCTTGTTTGTAGGTGACCAAATACTTATTTTCCACCATAATATGCAAATAAATTCATTAAAAATCCTACAATGGGATTTTCTGGATTTTTTTTTCTCAATTTGTCTGTCATAGTTGACGTGTACCTATGATGAAAATTACAGGCCTCTCTCATCTTTTTAAGTGGGAGAACTTGCACAATTGGTGGCTGACTAAATACTTTTTTCCCCCACTGTATCGCCCAGCAAGCAGCTAGCGACTGGCTAATGTCCCTCAGCCCTGGTCAAATATTTTGTGTGCATCCCAAATGGCACCCTATTCCTTATACAGTGCACTGCTTTTGACCAGAGCCCATAGTGCTCTGGTCAAAAGTAGTGCACTACATAGGAAGTAGAGTGCCATTTGGGACACATAAATAAACTGCCAGCGAGAGCAGCGCGCTTCAGTGCCAGCCTAGTGCTATTCTACCTCCAGGCATGTCTTCAGGCCCTCTTCATTAAGCTTTGTTTAGTTCCTGCCAAGGGGGAAACAGGGACAGAAGTGCCAGTCACCCTCTTTCTATCTCTCTCTCTCTCTCTCGCTCTCTCTCTCTCTGCCTTTCTCTCTCTCTCTCTTTTTTGGGACAGAGCTGGAAGTGGTTGGTCTTGGCAAGTGGAATGGGAATCCCATAAACCTCTAACTTTGCTTGTGGAGTTGGGATCTTGGCTCGGGACACGACACAGTTGTTAAGCATCAACAGTGTTATGTGACTCTCTTAAGTGACCCCTCTTAAGTGGGGTTTTCTTTTTCATCCAACATGTGTCACTAATGGTACTTAAAGGGAAAATCCACTCAAAAACTATATTTTGGTATTTTTTTCATTAGTCCACTGTTAATACAGTCCCAAAATGTTTTGCATGTCAGCAGTCAAGTTTTCAAGACATTGGATTTTCAAGAAGCAAGGGTCACTGGCCACATCATTATGATAATGCAAAATGCCTTGCAATGTCTTCGTAAATGTAGCGCAATATCCATCTGAATAGAGAATATACGTTCTCCTTAAATATTTTATTCAATTAAGTTTTGTTGCATCATTTTCTTCCGTGTGTTTGTGTGATTAGTTGGTTCATGTCTGTGCTTGCAGGTGAGGTTGGCAGAATGGCCCCACTGCTCTTTTTCCACTCACAGTGCTGCTGATGCAATCATGTTGGCCATACTGAACACACACACACACACACACACGTTTGTGTGTTTATGTGTGTGCATACATGACATAAGGGCTGTTTTTCTGTGTCCAAGGTGTCCTTGGAGATCAATCCCCTGCATCTTCGCTTTAATGAAGCCCCAGCAAGGCACTATGGAGGGAGAGTAGAGCGAGAGCTACGACCGGCCCCCTCTGGGTCACCAGGCTTTTAATTGGGTCTTAGTAGCCTATTAATGCTGGAGGCTGGGTGACCTCCCTCTTGTGGCCACTTTACAATCACTAACGTGACATCTCTAAAGCACTGGGCCTCGCTAAACAACAGGACCCAACAGAGACCCATTTCCCCTCCCTCCCTATGTAGGGACCCATCTCCCCAGTCCCCACCGGCACTGGCATTAGGCCCTTTGTTGACACGATGGCCATTATTTTTCATGGCAACAGGGTCTTAATCAATGAGGTGGAAGTGGTGTGTTTAGACTGCCCAGGTCCCACTGCACACACACATGCACACTCATAAACACGCTTGCACACGTGCACACACACATGCACACACGTGCACGCACTCACACACGCATACACACACACCCCTCCATTGCTCCCATCTACTTGTAAGAAACTGACACTGACACTTTTCATAACATTTCCATAACACTGTTGTGAGGAGAGGTTGTGTTATGGTATTTTCAATCACAATATATGGCAGGGATGGCTTCGCTCTCTTAAAGACAGGATTTTATTTTTCATGTTGATCAGGGCCTTCGCTCTCCAGACATCAGCAGACACTGAGCGAGAGGAGCGAGGGGAGAGAGAGGAGGAGAAAGAGAGAGGCGAGAGGGAGAGAAAGAGAGAGGGGGAGAGAGAGAGGCTAGAGGAAGGCGAGAGAGACAGAGAGTGAGGGAGCATTCCGTTCAGAAGAAGTGCTCTCTGAAAAGAAGTGATGGCTGCATCAAAGCAGCCTGTCAGCTTAAAGGTAGACTTCATCATCAGGAGAGAGAGAAACAGGAGAGGAAAGATACTTTGTTTTCAAACAGCCGTCTTGAGCCGATGGTGTGGCAGGCAGACAGACAGACAGACATGTAGCTAGTCTAATTAATAACAGAGTGTTCGCTGTGTTGACCTAAAAAAGTTAGCTGCTCATCACCATCAACTGATATAATTTTCATTGGAGAGAGAGGTTGGCAGGCAGTTCTCGAATCCACGCTTTCATATCAAAATAGAATAACAGGCTGTTGACTTTATGCCAACGGCATTTATATATACTACCTCTGGGTTCTGGTTGATCATCTTCTACATAGGGTTACATAGAGCTACATTTGGCAAGTATACCCACAAAACAATTAAGGAGACTGGTCCAGTTCACTACATACCCAGTTGGCCTAAATACTGTATCCATCAGTCTATTGATTTATTTCAAGTTTCACAGTTCTAGATAACCAATTAGTAGCTGTGTGTTTGAAGACAAAGGGCTTAATGTTAATCGGTTACTTACTTACCGTAGAGCTACTGTGACCACTTCTTATCACTTCTAAGGACACCTAGAAGGGCACTTAGAAGTACACTTTGTAACCCACAAGGTCCATGTTTTTTTTTATGTGTATAGGCTGAGGGCTTCACTCCGGTCACTCCCTAGCACATGGCTTGAGTGAAATAGGAAGTGGGTGTGTCAGGAAGAAGGCAAGCCATAATTCGGTGAATCCCAAACCACCCCCTCGCTCCTACCAACTCGCCCGGAGAGTCCTCCATTATCACATGTTGGTGACAAAACTCAGAGGTTGACTTCCAGAGATTAGCGAGAAGACCATACTCGCAAACTTTTGCTTAGACTCAAGGTTTATACCTATGGTCTACAAACACTAGCTGCTAGCTTTTCTCATAGGCCAACATGGCACAATTAGCCACAATGCTGAGGACGACCAGCTGAGCACATCATTATAGCCGGTAACAGATTCCGTATCAGCCAATTAAAATAATTGACGTAGTGGGACGTGATCCAACAGATTTGTGACCGACCGGCTCGATTCGGTGAGACAAAATCCTCCTGTCGTTGCCCACTCAGGGCGCGCGGCCATCACCAATGCTCGTTTAATGTGAGCGGGTCAGAGACGCAATCTGAGGGCTACCGATATCATCTTTGAGCAGTCCCAGATGTCCCAATATTTTCAAATGTTTGATTTTATAGGCACAAAAATCTGCAACGCTCTTGTAGTGTGAGATGTGCGACGAGAAGTTTTGAGAACGGTGATGAGCAATAGCCAATGAGAGCTGGCCAGAGAAGAAGCCAGTGATATGATGATGTTGTTTCGCATCACTCAGATTGAGTAGACTTTCGAGCAGGAGCGATGACTACTACAAGTATGTGTTTGTACTTGACTTTAACCAAAGCCAAAGTGTCAAATCGTTACAGCTCTGAAGTTCACAAGCAATGTTATTTAATTCAAAATGTTGGCTAGATATTTGAACTCTGTATGACAAGTGTGAATGTCTGACTGAAAACGTTTGAGGCTGCTTTGACCCACAGCTCGTTGTAACTACAAATTGTAGTCACATAATCACATCATTGTTTTAGTGAGATAGCATAGTATTGAGAATCCTCACGACCAAGTGAAAAATCTTGTAGTGTGTGACCCCCGTCTGTGCCACATCATTTAGTGTGCAAACCACTACGTTGGCAAAAATAAATAAAATACAGGAAAGATGGTTGTTTAATGTGAGAGGCTCAGCGATGATAGTATTTTGAAAGTCGTGTACACCTGGCTTTAGTGGATCAAGCCAACAGTCTGAGATAGCATTTTCAGGTAAATTACCGCTATTTGACAACCCCACGAGAGCCTTTGCCTTTGACTTTTACAATGTATACTGAACAAAAATATAAATGCAACATAGAACAATTTCAAAGACTATGCTGAAATCAGTCAATTTAAATACATTAATTAGGCCCTAATCTATGGATTTCACATGAATGGGAACACAGATATGCATCAGTTTTTTTAAGTAGGGGCGTGGATCAGAAAACCAGTCAGTGTCTGGTGTGACCACCATTTGCATCATACAGCGTTACATCTCCTTCACATAGAGTTGATCAGGCTGTTGATTCTGGCCTGTGGAATGTTGTCCCACTCCTCTTCAATGGCTGTGTGAAGTTGCTGGATATTGGCGAGAACTGGAACACGCTGTCGTACTCGTCGATCCAGAGCATCCAAAACATGCTCAATGGGTGGCATGTCTGGTGAGTATGCAGGCTATGGAAGAAGTGGAACATTTTCAGTTTCCAGGAATTGTGTACAGATCCTTGCGACATGGGGCCGTGCATTATCATGCTGAAACATGAGGTGATGGCAGCGGATGAATGGCACGACAATGGGCCTCAGGATCTCGTCACGGTATCTGTGCATTCAAATTTCCATCAATAAAATGCAATTGTGTTTATTGTATGTAGTTTATGCCTGCCCATACCATAACCCCACCACCACCATGGGGCACTCTGTTCACAACGTTGACATCAGCAAACCGCTCGCCAACACAACGCCATACATGTGGTCTGCGGTTGTGAGGCCTGTTGGACGTACTGCCAAATACTCTAAAACGACGTTGGCATCTGGCAGAGAAATTAACATTCAATTCTCTGGCAACAGCTCTGGTGGACATTCCTGCAGTCGGCATGCCAATTGCATGCCCCCTCAAAACTTTAGACATCTGTGGCATTGTGTTTTGTGACCAAACTACACATTTTAGAGTGGCCTTTTATTGTCCCCAGCACAAGGTGCACCTGTGTAATGATGATGCTGTTTAATCAGCTTCTTGATATGCCACACCTGTCAGGTAGATGGATTATCTTCGCAAAGGAGAAATGCTCACTAACAGGGATGTAAACAATTTGTGCACAAAATTGAAGAGAAATAAGCTTGTTGTGCATTTAGAACATTTCTGGGATATTTTATTTCAGTTTATGAAACATGGGACCAACACTTTACATATAGCGTTTATATTTTTGTTCAGTGTATGAATACAAACAATGTATATAATCCTCCTACTTTTTCTGTAAAGGTACATGGATGTGTGTGAAATGGATAAGCATAAATGTGGAATTGTGTCATGAATGCGAAATCGTGCCTTTTGAATTTTGTGTAACGTCAGTAGGCTAGTCAAGGAAGCATCATGCAATATACACTGAGTATACAAAACATTAAGAACACCTGCTCTTTCCACGACATAGACTGACCGGGTGAATTCACTTGTTAAATCCACTTCAATCAGTTTAGATGAAGGATGTTGAAGCCTTGAGACAATTCAAATCAAATCACATTTTATTTGTCACATGCGCCGAATAAAACAGGTGAAACACCTTACCGTGAAATGCTTACTTATAAGCCCTTAACCAACAATGCAGTTCAAGAAATAGAGTTAAGAAAATATTTACTAAATAAACTAAAGTAAAAAATAAAAATTATGTCTGGGTAGCCATTTGATTAATTGTTCAGGAGTCTTATGGCTTGGGGGTAGAAGCTGTTAAGGAGCCTTTTGGACCTAGACTTGGCGCTCCGGTACCACTTGCTGTGCAGTAGCAGAGAGAACAGTCTATGACTTGGGTGACTGGAGTCTTTGACAATTTTTTGGGCCTTCTTCTGACAATTGAGACATGGATTGTGTATGTGTGCCATTCAGAGGGTGAATGGTCAAGACAAATGATTTAAGTGCCTTTGAACGGGGTATGGTAGTAGTTGCCATGCGCACCGCTTTGAGTGTGTCAAGAACTGCAACACTGCTGGGTTTTTCACGCTCAACAGTTTCCAGTGTGTATCAAAAATGGTCCACCATCCAAAGAATATCCAGCCAACTTAACACAACTGTGGGAAGAATTGGAGTCAACATGGGCCAGCATCACTGTGGAATGCTTTCGACACCTTGTAGAGTCTATGCCCCGACGAATTTAGGCTGTTCTGAGGGCAAAAGGGGAGGGTGCAACTTAATATTAGGAAGGCGTTCCTAATGTTTGGTATACTCAGTGTATATTGGCACACTGCACTTAGACCCCAGGAAGGGTAGCTGATGCTTTTGCAGCGGCTAATGGGGATCCTAATAAATACCCATACCAAATAGACCGAGGCATGGGTAACAAAATAAACCTTGAAGTTGGGGGTTTTAGAATCTCCCTCTGGTGGTCAGGTTGACCTGTTTAGCAAATGCGAGTGGATAGTGTCTCTACCGTGTAAGGTCTCTAATAGGTTGCTTCGTTATTCTGTTACCGGATAAAATTATGAGCTCAGCTGGCCATCCTCAGCATCGTGGCTAATTGTGCAAGGTTGGCCTCTGAGAAAAGCTAGCAGCTAGCCATTTTAGACCACAGGTATAAATGTTATGTCTAAGCAAAGGTTTGTGAGTATGGCCCCAACAACTTCGGGACACACTCCTGACTTGAATGATGCAATTCATTTCCACTTTTATTATTATTAAAATGAGCAAATGAGAAAATCCCCCCTGTCGTTTTACAAGATATAAACTTCATTAAGTTAAACATTTAATTTGGGAGGTATTTCAAATGTTACATTTGTAAAGTCTCGAAATCAGACACAAACAAATACAGGTGGCTCATAATTAGGCACGCCTCTCCATTCTTTTGTGTGAAATTGTACAAACTCAAAAATAACGTGGTGCGTTATGACATACCACTTCGCTCTAAAGCCGGCAGCGTAGCTGACTTGGTCGAAGTGGCCATCGGAGTATTGGACTATTAGTCCCTACACACCCTCCATAATTTTCACTTCCTCAGCTTTGGGACACTTGTGCACATGGCAGAGGTGCACATGAACGTGCAAATAGAGGGCTGAGGGGCAAGGGGATGATTTTGGATTCAGTCTTGGACTAATTTATGTGGTCAGACTTGTTTGGTAACTAGGAAACGTATTCAAGTTTAAGGCCAGGCACCACAGGCTAAAATGAAAATGTTGCATGTATTTATTAAGACTTTTTGTATATTGGTCCATTAATATTAGTATTTGAAAATGTAAATGTCAAAAAATTTATATTTCCATTAGCTTATCATACTACCGACATCAAAATGTAATGAATCGTAACCACTTTTAAATGGATGGACACGCATAATGTCAAAGCTCACTACATTGAATCACACATAATTTAAAAGCCAATTTTTCTCAGCCTCAGAAGCATCTGCATTCACAAAATTGTGTGTGGTTATCCTTAGACGAATTCTCCAGTCGTATACATAGGGAATTGTTGATATTTTGTCAAATTTTTATTCTAGGTGACATTTTCGTCTAAAAAATTAGCTAAATATTTATTTTTCATACCTTTCTTTAGTATTTTACAGATAGAAAGATTGAAAAAGTATTTATCCACAATCAGCAAAGGTTCTTTGGGAAGGGTGATGGCTCTATGTGGAACCATACTGACCCAAAGAAGCCTTTGAGCCCTTCAATGGTTCTTGAAGTTCAGAAAAGGGTAATTTTCTCTTTTAGTGATAATTAAAATGTAAGAGTGTCGGCTCCTTAGAATATTTTGGAGCGTGGTTTGCTCACAGCTCTTTTTGTGCAACCGTGAGTGTCAATAAACACAAAAATAAAGACTATATATAATATGGCTAACTAGAAAAAATAAACCTGTATAGTTCTTTATAAGGTTCTTCGTATAACCTTTGATATTGAGAAAGGTTCTTTATATAGCCATTCTCCATAAAGGTTCTATAAAGAACCATTAAATGGGGTTCTATACAGCACCAAAATGGGTAGTTACCATAGCGGAAACCTTTTTGGTGCTATATAGAACCTTTTTTAATGGTTCTTTATAGAACCGTAGGAAATTGTTATTTATAGCACCATAAAGGTTCCATTTAGAACCTTATGAGCATGGTTCTTTATACAACCTTCAAAAAAGGGTTCTATATAGGACCAAAAAGGGTTCCGCTATGCTTACAAGCCAAATAACCCTTAATCGGCACTATATAGAACCATTTGTTTTTAGTGTGTATGTGTCCTGGAGTGTCTTAAGGCCACACACCACAGGCTGAAACGACATTTTTGCATCTACCTATACATTTTTACATTTGTTGGTATTTTGGTCCATTAATATTAGTATTTTCTTTAGTTTATCATACTACCGTCATCAACATTTGAATGCATTTTAACCACTTTAAAATGGACATACAATAATTTCAAAGCTCACTAAATTAAATTAACACAATTTAAAAGACGATTTCATAGAGAGTGTTACAAACTGGACTATATTTAGTAACTCACTTTAAAGAGATGGTGATCGATTCTAAATAGGCGTTTGGCGTTTGGTAGTCTAAATTCAGTGTCCTTATTTTTCTCAGCTTCAGAGGCATCTGCATTCACCACATTTTGTGTGCTTACCCTTAGATATATTCTCCAGCCCTACCCTGAGGGAATTGTTGATATGTTGTATATTCTTTATTCTAGATATATTTTCTTTGGAAAATTCTCAAAAAAATCCATGTCTTTAATATTTTACAGATAGAAAGATTTTAAAAAGTGATTAAGGGGGGGATATCCTGTTAGGGTGTGGTGCCTGGCCTTAAAAGTCTACTTTTATTACATTTACATTACATTTTAGTCATTTAGCAGACGCTCTTATCCAGAGCGACTTACAGGAGCAATTAGGGTTAAGTGCCTTGCTCAAGGGCACATTTACGTCATTTAGCAGACGCTCTTATCCAGAGCGACTTACAAATTGGTGCATTCACCCTATAGCCAGTGGGATAACCACTTTACCATTTATTTTATTTATTTTATTTTTTGTATTTTTCTTTTGGGGGGGTAGAAGGATTCCATACAACTGAGAACTTTCTCAATTATTTGTAGAGGATATTATATTGATCATCAAGATACATTTCCTTTGCACTATAGACTTCCAAAAACCAAAGTGTGTAAAGCTATTTCTAAGGCCTACTTGTATAAAGAAAAACATACACAGACTAACAACTGACCAGGTAAGAGCTATCCCTGTTTCATTTCTCGTGGCTGGATGAATTCGATTTTTGCTTATCTGGGGATTTCTTAATGGGTTTTGGGACTTAACTGAATTGAACGTTACTTTCATTGGAGGACAGAGATATTAATTTTGCTCAATTGAAACAGAGCCTTGGTTTTGCATTTGTGAATACATGCTATTTTCTACATTTGCACCCTCGCTTATATTTCTATTAACTGCGTTGGGCTTAGTGCTAACTGACTATTATATGGTAATCGGTTACTTATTAACATACAGCTACTGTGCCCACTAATAACTTATAAAGACACTTAGAAGTACAGTTATCACTTCTGCTTGGTCCCTCTCACTACAGTATACAGGCCTACATACAAACACATAATTGTATTATTTGGGCAAATAAGTGTTCTTTGGCTTGTAACCATGGCAGATCCCTTTTGGTGCTATATAGAACCTTTTTTGAAGGTTCTATAAAGAACCATGCTCATAAGGTTCAAAAGAACCTTTATGATGTAATAAAGAACCCTTCCCTAAGGTTCGATAGAGAACCATTAAAGATCCCGAACAGTCATTCTGATTCCCATGTAAAATAGCATTTTGAGTGACTCAAATATCACCCAGAATATGTTTTGGGGATATAAATGCTCAAAATATGAGATAAAGTACTTTTTCTCTCATGGCTAACTATCAGCAAAAAGACAGGCTGAGTGGGCAGGGAGCGTATATTCATGAGCTTGCCTTGACTGACAGCTCTTTGAAACACCTATGTCAAGAAATGTCTATGCAGTGAGCAGTAAAATCATCTCAAGCAAATTTGGTGATACACAAAGCAACTCAAACAACATTGAAATTGCATCAATGATGTCACATTTTTTATACCTCTCCCGTTTGGCATGTCTCTTGTGATGCGATTCACAGCAGCACTGACGGATGTGTTGACATGACAGCTATGGCAGAGTTTTGAACGACCCTTCCCCCCCGTTTGTTCCATGCTGGCTGAAGACATAGCTAGCTAGCCAGTAACTATCTAAAACTAGACACAGATGAAAGGGGAAACATACAGTGGGGAGAACAAGTATTTGATACACTGCCGATTTTGCAGGTTTTCCTACTTACAAAGCGTGTAGAGGTCTGTCATTTTTATCATAGGTACACTTCAACTGTGAGACAGAATCTAAAACAAAAATCCAGAAAATCATTGTATGATTTTTAAGTAATTAATTTGCAATTTATTGCATGACATAAGTATTTGATACATCAGAAAAGCAGAACTTAACATTTCGTACAGAAACCTTTGTTTGCAATTACAGAGATCATACGTTTCCTGTAGATCTTGACCAGGTTTGCACACACTGCAGCAGGGATTTTGTCCCACTCCTCCATTCAGACCTTCTCCAGATCCTTCAGGTTTCGGGGCTGTCGCTGGGCAATACAGACTTTCAGCTCCCTCCAAAGATTTTCTATTGGGTTTAGGTCTGGAGACTGGCTAGGCCACACCTTGAGATGCTTCTTACGGAGCCACTCCTTAGTTGCCCTGGCTGTGTGTTTCGGGTCATTGTCATGCTGGAAGACCCAGCCACGACCCATCTTCAATGCTCTTACTGAGGGAAGGAGGTTGTTGGCCAAGATCTTGCGATACATGGCCCCATATATCCTCCCCTCAATACGGTGCAGTCGTCCTGTCCCCTTTGCAGAAACCACCTCCATGCTTCACGGTTGGGATGGTGTTTTTGGGGTTGTATTCATCCTTCTTCTTCCTCCAAACACGGCGAGTGGAGTTTAGACCAAAAGCTCTATTTTTGTCTCATCAGACCACATGACCTTCTCCCATTCCTCCTCTGGATCATCCAGATGGTCATTGGCAAACTTCAGACGGACCTGGACATGCGCTGGCTTGAGCAGGAGGACCTTGCGTGCGCTGCAGGATTTTAATCCATGACGGCGTAGTGTGTTACTAATGGTTTTCTTTGAGACTGTGGTCCCAGCTCTCTTCAGGTCATTGACCAGGTCCTGCCGTGTAGTTCTGGGCTGATACCTCACCTTCCTCATGATCATTGATGCCCCACGAGGTGAGATCTTGCATGGAGCCCCAGACCGAGGGTGATTGACCGTCATCTTGAACTTCTTCCATTTTCTAATAATTGTGCCAACAGTTGTTGCCTTCTCACCAAGCTGCTTGCCTATTGTCCTGTAGCCCATCCCAGCCTTGTGCAGGTCTACAATTTTATCCCTGATGTCCTTACACAGCTCTCTGGTCTTGGCCATTGTGGAGAGGTTGGAGTCTGTTTGATTGAGTGTGTGGACAGGTGTCTTTTATACAGGTAACAAGTTCAAACAGGTGCAGTTAATACAGGTAATGAGTGGAGAACAGGAGGGCTTCTTAAAGAAAAACTAACAGGTCTGTGAGAGCCGGAATTCTTACTGGTTGGTAGGTGATCAAATACTTATGTCATGCAATAAATGCAAATTAATTACTTAAAAATCATACAATGTGATTTTCTGGATTTTTGTTTTAGACTCTCACAGTTGAAGTGTACCTATGATAAAAATGACAGACCTCTACATGCTTTGTAAGTAGGAAAACCTGCAAAATCGGCAGTGTATCAAATACTTGTTCTCCCCACTGTATAAGCATCTTTGCCACAGATGAATAGTGTAAACTTTTAATTATATATGCTGGCACCCTACGGTCAAATTTTGGCACCTATAGAGTAGCTCTCTAGCTGTATAAACCATGCCCCTCTGCAAATACTCCTTCTTCGAAGTCGGTTACAAGGCGATACTTATTTAAATTAGGTAAGAGAATGTCATGTTACCATTGGTGTATTAAAATGAGAGTTAGGGTGATGTCACCCTATCCCCTTAATAATCCCACCCCCTGAATCCAAGTGTTTGACATGGGGGAGGGGACCAGTAACTTTATGATCAAACTTTATCAATGTAGAAGCAACAGTTATTTTTCTTACTTTGATCTGGTTTCATCCAAATATCCTAAAATGTCATGAAAAATATGAATTTTGACTGTTCATGACCTTTAATAAAAGGTTAGACATAGCACCAAAAAAAGGTTATGGTTACAACCCTTTTTGGGGCTATATATAGAACCTTTTTTATGGTTATTTACAGTTGAAGTCGGAAGTTTACATACACCTTAGCCAAATACATTTAAACACAGTTTTTCACAATTCCTGACATTTAATCCTAGTAAATTCCCTGTCTTAGGTCAGTTAGGATCACCACTTTATTTTAAGAATGTGAAATGTCAGAATAATAGTAGAGAGAATTATTTATTTCAGCTTTTATTTCTTTCATTACATTCCCAGTGGGTCAGAAGTTTACATACACTCAATTAGTATTTGGTAGCATTGCCTTTAAATTGTTTAACTTGGGTCAAACAATTCGGATAGCCTTCCACAAGCTTCCCACAATAAGTTGGGTGAATTTTGGCCCATTCCTCCTGACAGAGATGGTGTAACTGAGTCAAGTTTGTAGGCCTCCTTGCTCGCACATGCTTTTTCAGTTCTGCCCACAAATTTTCTATAGGATTGAGGTCAGGGCTTTGTGATGGCCACTCCAATACCTTGACTTTGTTGTCCTTAAGCTATTTTGCCACAACTTTGGAAGTATGCTTGGGGTCATTGTCCATTTGGAAGACCCATTTGCGACCAAGCTTTAACTTCCTGACTGATGTCTTGAGATGTTGCTTCAATATATCCACATAATTTTCCTTCCTCATGATGCCATCTATTTTGTGAAGTCCCTCCTGCAGCAAAGCTTCCCCCTTTTTCATCCAAATATAACGATGGTCATTATGGCCAAACAGTTCTATTTTTGTTTCATCAGACCAGAGGACATTTCTCCAAAAAGTACGATCTTTGTCCCCATGTGCAGTTGCAAACCGTAGTCTGGCTTTATTTATGGCAGTTTGGAGCAGTGGCTTCTTCCATGCTGAGCGGCTTTTCAGGTTTTGTCGATTGAGGACTCGTTTTACTGTAGATATAGATACCTTTGTACCTGTTTCCTCCAGCATCTTCACAAGGTCCTTTGCTGTTGTTCTGGGATTGATTTGCACTTTTCGCACCAAAGTACGTTCATTTCTAGGAGACAGAACGCGTCTCCTTCCTGAGCGGTATGACGGCTGCGTGGTCCCATGGTGTTTATACTTGCGTACTATTGTTTGTACAGATGAACGTGGTACCTTCAGGCGTTTGGAAATTGCTCCCAAGGATGAACCAGACATGTGGAGGTCTACCATTTTTTTTCTGAGGTCTTGGCTGATTTCTTTTGATTTTCCCATGATGTCAAGCAAAGTGGCACTGAGTTTGAAGGTATGCCTTGAAATACATCCACAGGTACACCTCCAATTGACTCAAATGATGTCAATTAGCCTATCAGAAGCTTCTAAAGCCATGACATCATTTTCTGGAATTTTCCGAACTGTTTAAAGGCACCGTCAACTTAGTGTATGTAAACTTCTGACCCACTGGAATTATGATACAGTTAATTATAAGTGAAATAATCTGTCTGTAAACAATTGTTGGTCCTCTGTAGCTCAGCTGGTAGAGCACGGCGCTTGTAACGCTAAGGTAGTGGGTTCGATCCCCGGGACCACCCATACACAAAAATGTATGCACGCATGACTGTAAGTCGCTTTGGATAAAAGCGTCTGCTAAATGGCATATTATTATTATTATATTATTATTGTTGGAAAAATTACTTGTGTCATGCACAAAGCAGATGTCCTAACCGACTTGCCAAAACTATAGTTTCTTAACAAGAAATTTGTGGGGTGGTTAATGACTCCAACCTAAGTGTATGTAAACTTCCGACTTCAACTGTATATAACTTTTATGGAGAATGGTTCTATAAAGCCGGTTCTTTGTAGATCCTTTTGATGATCCATACAGGTTTTTTTTTATTCTGGTCAGCCGTATTATACTGTTAAAATTCCATAGGTGTTATTATTGTTTTATCTGACAAGTTGAATCAGGTGTGGTACCTCTGGAACAGCTGGGGGTCCCTGAGGAGAGAATTGAGAACCACTGATTTAGACAACAGTTCTCAATTGACACAAGGCCATACCTTAGTCTTTCACAAGACACTGCTACTAGACAAAGATATATTGAATATGTAATCACATAACACTAAGATTAGATAAACTGGAATAATACTCTCACTCACGGTTGCACAAAAAGAGCTTTGCGCAAACCACGCCCCAAAATATTTGAATGAACATGAATTATCACTACTGTACATTTTAATTATCACTAAAAGAGGAAAGAACCCTTTTCTGAATTGCAAAGAACCATTGAAGGACTCAAACGGTTATTTGAGTCATTATGGTTCCACATAGAACCATCACCCTTCACAAAGAACAGTTGAGGTACCCACTTTTCTTAGTGTGCATATAGCTGTCTGTCTGTTGACTCATTTGAAGTGTGAGCAAGTGTCCACAGCGCTCTCAAACCAGTGTTTTATTCCACCACATTGAATTATAGGCCTGCAATATTTACTAATGCCACACTTAGGATCTATGAGGACATGAAGTTCAGCTCGTCAATATTTCATGTTGAGAGCAATTTAATAAGTCAAGTTTTCTCCTCCCACCCACACACACACACACACACAACACAAACCATCATACTGTTACCAAACTTTGCATCTGCACTGTTCTTCAGGTAAATGTGTTTTAGTACAATTTTCTGTGGAAATTGTTAAAAGTAGTCTTTGTGCATAGAGTTGTATGTTTTCGTTTTTTTTACTTTGCAACCATTGGTTTTTGTTTGACATACATTTTAAAGTGAACATTTAGTGTCATCATCATTCTGTTACCGTGGAAATGCCTATTAGGCTTGGGTGGGGGACTCAGGTGCAGAGACGGACACGCGGACAAAGAGGGTGAATTATGATGTAGTTTATTCAGCGTGTTATGGTAGAGAGAAGCAGTACAGGGTGGAGTAGCTTCAGGCCGGGGTAGGAGCTGAGTAGGGTGGAGAGCCAGTAGTCCTGAGGGCTGGATGACGAGGATATCAGACAACAGAGCAGGTTGCGGCGTGGGAATGGCAGGCAGGCAGGCAGCAGGAACAGACGAGATCTAATCGAAGGAGAGACAGGTTACAAACGTGGCAGAAACAACTATAATACTGAGAGAGTACAACTAAACTGAGACTTCTGTACGGGGCCAAGTTACCACAGGTAGTGTAGGAACGAACTGGCGCTGGAGAGGTGTCCAGCCCGGGTAGATAACTGCTGGTTGATTGTTGACAACGAGCTGCAGCTGGATGTAACTGATCTTGTGAGAGAATGGCCACGCCCCTGACCTAGATCCTCTGACTGGACTGCACAGCAGGGGGAGACAGACACAAACAACACACACAGGGAAAAAGGGAAAGGAAAACCAGCAGGAACAGGACCAACAGTGCCGGACCGTAACAGTACCCCCTCAACGGGCGCCACCCGGCGACCCACCCGGCTTGTCAGGGTGGTCCCTATGGAAGTCAGCCACCAGCTGCGGATCCAGTATAAATCGTCGGGGAATCCAGGACCTCTCCTCGGGACCGTATCCCTCCCAGTCCACCAGGTACTGAAACCCTCTACCACGCCTCCGGACGTCCAGCAGTCTCCGCACCGTGTAGGCTGGATGGTCGCACAATACTGCGGTGGCGGAGGGGGATCCACAGGCGGACACAAAGGGCTGGAGGAGACCAGCTTCAGCTGGGACACGTGAAATGTAGGATGGACTCTCATGGCCTGGGGAAGCTTCAACCGAACAGCCGAAGGGTTGATGATGGAGTCGATCTCGAAAGGACCCAAATACCGGGGCGACAGCTTACGGGAGTCAGTGCGCAGGGGGATGTTGCTGGAGGAGAGCCAGACTCGCTGACCAGGCTGGAACTGGGGGAGCGACTACCCTGTGCCTGTCCGCCACCCTCTTGTTATGCTCTGCTGTCCGTAGAAGAGCCTCACGGGTGTCCACCCACACCTTGCGGCAGCGACGAAGGTTATCCTGAACTGACGGGACGGCTAACTCCCTTTCCTGAGACGGGAACAATGGCGGTTGGTACCCCAAAGCCGCCTCAAATGGTGAGAGGCCGGTGGCAGATGAGGTGAGGGAATTGTGGGCATATTCGACCCACGGGAGATGTTTGGCCCAGGTGGACGGGTTCTGGGATGTCACACAGCGTAGAGCAGCCTCCAGGTCCTGATTGGTCCTCTCAGTCTGGCCATTGGACTGGGGATGGAAACCTGATGAGAGACTGACAGTGGCACCCAGAGCCGAACAAAACTCCTTCCATACCCGAGAAATGAACTGTGGACCTCTATCGGACACTATGTCCACAGGTATTCCATGGGGACGGAATACATGTAGGACAAAGAGGTCGGCTGTCTCACTGGCAGATGGTAATTTTGGTAATGCAACAAAATGGGCAGATTTAGAGAATCTGTCCACGATGGTGAGTATGGTGTCATTACCCTCAGACATAGGAAGTCCAGTGACGAAGTCCAAGCCCACGTGAGACCAAGGACGACTCGGGACTGGGAGAGGCCGCAGCAGGCCCGAAGGAGCCCTGTGGGAAGCCTTATTTTGGGCACAGATGGAACAGGCCGCCACGTACTCCCGGACGTCAGCCTCGGCGGATGGCCACCAAAAGTGCCTCTTCAGTAGCGACAGTGTACGGTTCATACCAGGGTGGCAGGAGAAGCGTGAGGTGTGGATCCAGTTGAGCACTTGCGGCCGCACGGCTGCGGGAACATAGAGAAGGTCGGGGGGCCATCGGCCGGTCCAGGTTCCAACTCTTGTGCCGATCGGACGAGGGACTCGATTTCCCAGTGAACCGCCGCCACCAAACAGGAAGCGGGCAGAACAGATTCAGGATTGCTGGAGTCTTCATTGTCTGTAAACTGGCGAGAGAGAGCATCAGGCTTGACATTACGTGTGCCAGGACGATATGTTAAAATAAACTTGAACCTGCTGAAGAACAGAGCCCATCTGGCCTGACGGGGAGTTCAGCCTCTTGGACGACTGGATGTAAGCCAGGTTCTTGTGGTCTGTCCAGACTATGAAGGGTTGCTCTGCTCCGTCTAGCCAGTGCCTCCACTCCTCCAACGCCAACTTGACAGCAAGCAACTCCCGGTTACCCACGTCGTAGTTCTTCTCAGCAGGGGTCAATCTCCTGGAGAAAAAGGCCACAGGATGGAGCTTCTGGTCCGTGGGGGGAACGTTGTGACAGGACAGCCCCCACCCCCGAATCAGAGGCGTCCACTTCCACAATAAACTGCAAACTAGTGTCTGGATGAATAAGAACAGGTGAGGTGGTGAACAGTTCCTTCAATGTACTCACGGCTGACTCGGCCTCAGGCGTCCACAGGAATGGCACCTTAGGGGAGGTGAGCTTGGTCAGGGGGCAACCACTCGGCTGAAACCCCTGATGAAGCGGCGGTAGAAGTTGGCGAAGCCCAGGAAGCGTTGTAGCTGCTTCCGAGACGTGGGTGTGGGCCACTCCACAACCGCTCTGATCTTGTCAGGGTCTGGTGACACTTGTCCCCGCTCGATAATAAAGCCCAAAAAGGGGACGGACTGCCGGTGGAACTCACATTTTTCTGCTTTCACATACAGTTTATTTTCCATGAGGCGTTGGAGAACCAGACGGACGTGGGAGACGTGTTCATCCTGTGACTTAGAGAATATTAGAATGTCATCCAAATAGACAAACACAAAACGGTGTAGAAAATCCCTCAACACATCGTTAACCATGGCCTGAAACACTGCTGGGGCGTTAGTGAGACCGAATGGCATGACTAGGTATTCAAAGTGTCCGAGCGGGGTATTGAACCCAGTCTTCCATTCGTCTCCCGGCCTGATCCTAACGAGGTGGTAAGCGTTACGTAGGTCGAGTTTGGTAAACACGGTGGCACCATGAAGGGGTTCAAATGCTGAGTTGATGAGAGGCAGGGGGTACGTATTTCTGACTGTGATGTTATTAAGTCCTCTGTAGTCAATGCAGGGGCGTAATGTTTTGTCCTTCTTCTCTACAAAAAGAACCCAGCACCAACAGCGGAAGATGAGGGACGAATGATGCCAGAGGCTAGGGAGTCGCCTATGTAGGTTTCCATAGCTTCTCTCTCAGGACGGGACAGATTGAAAAGCCGACTGGACGGCAAAGGGGCTCCAGGCAGTAACTCAATAGCGCAATCGTATGGCCTATGAGGTGGTAATGAAAGTGCCTTGGACTTACTGAATACCTCGGCCAGGTCCAGGTACTCCTCAGGGACTGAAGAGAGGTCTGGGGTTTTGACAGGGGAAGCAGGGGAACCTACCGAGGGCGGAATAGCCGACCCCAGGCAAACAGAATGGCAGTGAGTGCTCCAACTGTGTATTTTGTGGTTTTGCCAGTCAATATGGGGGGTTGTGAATGCTAAGCCAAGGGAAACCGAGGATAAGGGGGGAGGCCGAGGAGGAGACTACTTTAAACTGGATGGTTTCTTTGTGATTGCCGGACAGCATGAGAGAAACGGGGACAGTTTGATGGGTGATGTTGGCAAACTGATGGCCGTCAATAGCGGTTACTGTTATAGGCTTAGGCAGGGGCTTAACAGGGATCTCAGCCTGAGTGACCAGGTTAACGTCAAGGAAACTATCCTCAGCACCAGAGTCGATGAGAGCAGCTAGTGGGAGAGATAGATTCCTGAACTGGACTGTAGCTGGGATAACTAGACGGGGTGCTGTGGGCATTGAGTCAGGTGTAGCACTCGCAAGTATGCCCACTTTTACCTGCGAGCTTGGTCTTTTGGGCGAACCGGACAGTTAACCAGGAAATGAGTGCGGTCCCCACAGTACATGCACTCACCAGCCCGCATGCGCCGTTCCTTTTCGGCAGGGGACAGACGAGCACGGCCCAGCTGCATGGGCTCGTCTAGTTCCGTGGAGGGATCCGCTGCGGTGTGTGGGCGGTGTCCGAGTGGTGGTGTAGCTCGGGCTGCAGAAAGCGAGGGGGCCCCGCCTGCGGTGTGGACCCGACCGCCCCTCTCCTGTCTCCTCTCCCGTAGCCTGTTGTCTATTCGGTAGCAAGGGAAACGAGAACATGAAGGTTAGCAGGCTCATCACGAACAGCTAGTTCATTCTTAATCGTGTCACTTAGACCGTTAACAAACGCTCCCTGAAGAGCTTCGTCATTCCACTTGGAATCGGCTGCCAAGGTCCAAAAATCAATGGCGTATTCAGCCACGCTACCCGTGCCCTGTCGTAGCTTCAATAGTCTCTTTGTGGCGGTCCCGGCATGGTCCGGGTGATCAAACACAACTTTCAATTGAGAGGAAAAATCGTCAAACGACAGGCTGGCAATCTGCTGAGTAGAACAAGCCGCTTCTGCCCAAATCAAAGCTTTGCCCCTCATTAACCCCAGTGCGTAATGTACCTTTGAGGATTCCGTGGAGAAAGACAGGGGCCTCTGTTGGAACACCAAGCGGCACTGAAGCAGGAAACCACGGCATTTGTTCAGGTCCCCGGTGAAAGGTTCGGGTGAGGTTGTAGGGGGGTTCCCGAAGGGCAGGAGCGGAAGCCGAGCCTGGAGCCACTGTAGGAGGAACAGGCGGAGGAGAAGCAGAGGGAGGAAGGGTAGTGAGTGTTACCAGGTTAGCTACCTGAGAGGTGAGATGAGATACTTGATCCAACAACTGCTGGTTGTTATCCACAAGAGTCCGGATGAGTTGGTCGTGTTGTCCCAATAACATTCCCTGTGAATGGAGGGCGCGTTGTACGCCATCACCCGTTGTTTCATGTGGCATCTCTGCTGAGTCCATGTTTGGCCAGTTCGTTCTATTAGGCTTGGGTGGGGGACTCAGGTGCAGAGACGGACACGCGGACAAAGAGGGTGAATTATGATGTAGTTTATTCAGCGTGTTATGGTAGAGAGAAGCAGTACAGGGTGGAGTAGCTTCAGGCCGGGGTAGGAGCTGAGTAGGGTGGAGAGCCAGTAGTCCTGAGGGCTGGATGACGAGGATATCAGACAACAGAGCAGGTTGCGGCGTGGGAATGGCAGGCAGGCAGGCAGCAGGAACAGACGAGATCTAATCGAAGGAGAGACAGGTTACAAACGTGGCAGAAACAACTATAATACTGAGAGAGTACAACTAAACTGAGACTTCTGTACGGGGCCAAGTTACCACAGGTAGTGTAGGAACGAACTGGCGCTGGAGAGGTGTCCAGCCCGGGTAGATAACTGCTGGTTGATTGTTGACAACGAGCTGCAGCTGGATGTAACTGATCTTGTGAGAGAATGGCCACGCCCCCTGACCTAGATCCTCTGACTGGACTGCACAGCAGGGGGAGACAGACACAAACAACACACACAGGGAAAAAGGGAAAGGAAAACCAGCAGGAACAGGACCAACAGTGCCGGACCGTAACAATGCCTGTCTCTTGTTCTTTCTTTCTCTCTCTCTCTCTCTCTCTCTCTCTCTCTCTCTCTCTCTCTCTCTCTCTCTCTCTCTCTCTCTCTCTCTCTCTCTCTCTCTCTCTCTCTCTCTCTCACTGCGGCAGTAGCAGCAGTAGCCTCTGCTCTTTTCTCCTCTCTGTGGTGCTCCAGCAGGCAGCACTCTGGTCTTCTCTGTGACTGAGGACAGCAGCTAAAGGATGGAGGGAGGATGACTGATTTCCCAGAAGAACCAACAGCACCTCCAGGCCCCATTAAAGCCATCTGCACCTCGCCTTCCTGTTTATCTCATCCTCTCTCCCCTCTCCCCCTGGACCAAACACTGGCCCCCTCCCCTGCTCTGCACTCTCTATCCACAACCCCTCTACCAGCCCCCTAAAACCCCCCCACCCCCTGCCGTACCCATCCAGTATGGACCAAACAGCCCCCCTAATAGCACCCCCCCACCCCCTGCCGTACCCATCCACTACCCCCTCCCCCTGGACCAAACAATGCCCCTCCCTTCCCTCCCCTGCTCTCTCCATCTCCTACCTCCTACCCCCCTACCACCTCCCACACCACCCAATGTCACCACTCCCCACTGGACTCCCTCTCCTCCCACTCCTCCCAGTACCCCAAAGTGCCCTGGCCCCCCATACCCCTGCTGCCCCCTCACTCAACCCCCATTGTGTTGTACCACCCCAAGGCGGTGGTCGTCACACGGTGCCAACAACCAACCCTCTCTCCCTGCCAAGGCACCTTGGGCTCCATTACCCAGCGCTATCAGTGGGGACCAAGCAGGGGGAGACGACTAAAGTGGCATTTCCAGAGCGCATCAACAGATAACCCACACATCCTCCCCCCTCCCCCTCCCTCCCTCCCTCCTCCTCACCATCCTTCTCCCCTCAACACCCCCCTACCATCCCACCCTCCGACCCCCTCTATCCCCCCTCTACCCCCCCTCCCCTGCCGCCTTGGGCCTCGTAAAATTGGACTTATGGCTGGGTTGCCAGCATAAATAAGTCCCTTTGATAGTTAGCGGAAGAAGTTATGACACTCTTGGGTATGCGTGAGGGACAGTGGCAGCGAGCGTCGTCTCAGGGAGGGCTTGCTAGCCTGGCACCCCGTTGGCTGTGATCTTTCTGACGATTCAGGGCACGCTCTCTTCATTACCGCCGGCCACCGGGGACTTGTTTTTTTCTGCAAGATTAATGAGTGCCGCGGAAATTCTCCAGCGCATCTCGATAATTAAGTCTTTGTTTATCAAAAAACAAGTTATATTAGGAGCAGGAAATTCGCAGTAATTATTCATAATCCTAACAATTCAAGTGTAGCTACCTCATTTGCCTGTGTAATTCTGCTTTTTAATTTCTTGCATACATTTGCATATTAATTTCACCCGTTGGCTGCTGCAGGGCTCTGACAGTTTTTTTTGTTGCTAGTTCTTTCCCTTCTCTCTCTCTCTCTCTCTCTCTCTTGCTCCGCGTGATGTTTTTCACAGGGGTGAGGCTCAGTTGGGTGGCATTTCGGCTGGGTGTAATGATAAATTATGAATTTTTCTAATTTGCTGCATAATGAAGTAACCCCTTCCGATCCACTTCCTCTTCTTTCCTCCGATGGATGCACCAAGGTTCCACTCCACTCCGGCCCACATCAGATGGCTGTCAGGGCACGTTTACTCACCTCCTCCCTGACACGGCCGCACGCCGCGCGCGCGCGCACACACACACACACACACACACACACCTCCCAGCCACGGCCATGTGGTCATTAGGGACAGTGAAGACGGCCGTGCCGCGTGGGTGTCAAAGGCTGTTTGGTGAGTGAGAGGTGAGAGATCGTCAGCTCCCTCTCTCCCTCCCTCCCTACTTCCCTCCCTCCTTCCCTGGCATGCTCTCCGGACCCTCTGTGTCCTGCCATCCCTGGCCTAACCTCCAATCCCCTCCCCTGCTCTGCTCTGCTCTCTGCATATGGTGTCAACTCCCATTTACATGATGTCTCCCCAATGCCCTGTACCGCAGTGTCACTGCCAGGCACTGCCAAACTCCACTAGCTGTGTCCACTCCAGAGAGTGTGTGTGTGTGTGTGTGTGTGAGTGTGTGTGTGTGTGTGTGTGTGTGTGTGTGTGTGTGTGTGTGTGTGTGTGTGTCAGTGCGTGTTTGTGTGTTTCCCTGTCTGTATGTGTGTGTTTATGTTTATGGTATGTTTTTATAATTGTGTAGATATATAGCCAGTCCTGACCCTTGATGACAATGTCTGAGAGACACCCTGACATATGTTTAAGTGGTGCAGTGCATCGTTTGTTAAGTGGTAACTGTTACACAACTAGACTGGGGCCTGTCATAGGGGAATGAATATTGATGATCCAGAGACTCATGAAGGAGGCAGGATGATGTGCTTAAAATACACTGGGAGCCATTTAGAGCACTGCAAACACACCCCACTGACATCTGAGGCACTCACACACAAATGCAAGCACACACAACACACACATGCATGCACGTACGCACACACACACACACACACGCACCCAGATACACACATTGACACATACGCGCACACACGATCTGACACTTAACCACTAACATGAAATACTAACCTTTGACCTGAAACGTTGACTTATAATGGATGATCACATATTAAACCTTATGAGACGAGGTGTGACAACTAGTTGATCCAACTTTGAATAAATCAACACTGATTTAAGACAAAATCATTGCTAAATTCAAGTGATCACTCAAACCATAGTACATGTAAACTCCTTTCCTTACTCTTTATTTAAAAATTTTCCAGGATCACTAATATAAAGGCCAGAATATAAAAAATAATTAGCATGAATTTGATACTATCCTACTTTGAGAGTGTTCATTACAAATTAACAATCATATAATACACAATCCATCCGGTCCCTTGAGAAATAAGCTACTGAGAGAGCTTATTAAAGTATTTTTAGGATAAAGTCACTGTTAAGGTTAATGTTTCATGAAAACCAAACATAAATTGGCATTAAACCTTATTGCAAACCCCAAGTTGAAAACTGTTCTGTAATCCTTTGTGTATGACTGTAGATAATACAGAAACCAGAACACTAGCTGTATCTCTGTTCTCTCTGTCTCTCTGGTCCAGTCTCTAACTAAAACACAGGACATCAACACTAGCTGTATCTCGGATGTGGCAGGGCTTGAAAACTATTACAGACTACAAAGGGAAGCACAGCCGCGAGCTGCTCAGTGACACAAGCCTACCAGACGAGCTAAACCACTTCTATGCTCTCTTCGAGGCAAGCAACACTGAAGCATGCATGAGAGCACCAGCTGTTCCGGATGACTATGTGATCACGCTCTCCGTAGCCGATGTGAGTAAGACTTTTAAGCAGGTCTGCATTCACAAGGCCGCAGGGCCAGACGGATTACCAGGACGTGTACTCCGAGCATGTGCTGACCAACTGGCAAGTGTCTTCACTGACATTTTCAACATGTCCCTGACTGAGTCTGTAATACCAACATGTTTCAAGCAGACCACCATAGTCCCCGTGCCCAAGGACTCTAAGATAACCTGCCTAAATGACTACCGACCCGTAGCACTGACGTCTGTAGCCATGAAGTGCTTTGAAAGGCTGGTCATGGCTCACATCAACCGCATTATCCCAGAAACCCTAGACCCACTCCAATTTGCATACCGCCCCAACAGATCCACAGATGATGCAATCTCTATTGCACTCCACACTGCCCTTTCCTACCTGGACAAGAGGAACACCTACGTGAGAATGCTATTCATTGACTACAGCTCAGCGTTCAACACCATAGTGCCCTCAAAGCTCATCACTAAGCTAAGGATCCTGGGACTAAACACCTCCCTCTGCAACTGGATCCTGGACTTCCTGACGGGCCGCCCCCAGGTGGTAAGGGTAGGTAACAACACATCTGCCACACTGATCCTCAACACGGGGGCCCCTCAGGGGTGCGTGCTCAGTCCCCTCCTGTACTCTCTGTTCACCCATGACTGCATGGCCAGGCACGACTCCAACACCATCATTAAGTTTGCTGACGACACAACAGTGGTAGGCCTGATCACCGACAACGATGAGACAGCCTATAGGGGAGGAGGTCAGAGACCTGGCCGTGTGGTGCCAGGACAACAACCTCTCCCTCAACGTGACCAAGACAAAGGAGATGATTGTGGACTACAGGAAAAAAAAGAGGACTGAGCACGCCCCCATTCTCATCGACGGGGCTGTAGTGGAACAGGTTGAGAGCTTCAAGTTCCTTGGTGTCCACATCACCAACGAACTATCATGGTCCAAACACACCAATACAGTCGTGAAGAGGGCACGACAAAGCCTATTCCCCCTCAGGAGACTGAAAAGATTTGGCATGGGTCCTCAGATCCTCAAAAAATTATACAGCTGCACCATCGAGAGCATCCTGACTGGTTGCATCACCGCCTGGTATGGCAACTGCTTGGCCTCCGACCGCAAGGCACTACAGAGGGTAGTGCGTACGGCCCAGTACATCACTGGGGCCAAGCTTCCTGCCATCTAGGACCTCTATACCAGGCGGTGTCAGAGGAAGGCCCTCAAAATTGTCAAAGACTCCAGCCACCCTAGTCATAGACTGTTCTCACTGCTACTGCACGGCAAGCGGTACCGGAGTGCCAAGTCTAGGTCCAAAAGACTTCTCAACAGCTTCTACCCGCAAGCCATAAGACTCCTGAACAGCTAATCATGGCTAACCGGACTATTTGCACTGCCCCCCCACCCCATCCTTTTACGCTGCTGCTACTCTGTTAATTATTTATGCATAGTCTCTTTAACTCTAACCACATGTACATATTACTTCAACTACTTCAACTAGCCGGTGCCCCCGCACATTGACTCTGCACCGGTACCCCCCTGTATATATAGCTTCCCTACTGTTATTTTATTTTACTTCTGCTCTTTTTTCTCAACACTTTTTTAGTTGTTGTTTTATTTTTACTTTTTTGTTAAAAATAAATGCACTGTTGGTTAAGGGCTGTAAGTAAGCATTTCACTGTAATGTCTGCACCTGTTGTATTCGGCGCATGTGGCCAATAAAATTTGATTTGATTTGATTTGTCTCTCTGTTCCAGTCTCTAACTAAAACACAGGACATCAACACTAGCTGTATCTCTGTCTCTCTGTTCTCTCTGTTCTGGTCTTTAACCTCTACGGGATCAGTGTCCCGTATATGGGACGGTTGAGCTAACGTGCGCTAATGTGATTAGCATGACTGTTGTAAGTAACAGCAAACTTTCCATGACATAGACATGTCTTATATGGTCAGAAAGCTTAACTTCTTGTTAATCTAACTGCACTGTCCAATTTACAGCAGCTATTACAGTGAAAAAAGACCATGCTATTGTTTGAGGAGAGTGCACAATAACAAAAAACGTATCATGGCAACTAGTTTGATACATTCACCTCTGAAGGTAAATAATGTACTTACATTCAGTCATCTTGCTCTGATTTGTCATCCTAAGGGTCCCAGAGATAAAATGTACCATAGTTTTGTTTGATAAAATCAATTTTTATATTCAAATGTAGGAACTGGGTTCTACAGTTTGAACCCCTGCTGTCTCTGGCTCCACACCCACCCTGCCCGGCCATCTAGATGTGTGAAAGTTAGTGTATAAGCTAATGATCCATCATGTATGACATTCCTGGGAGTGTGTAAACTTACATTTTGTATTACCATATCATTTTCGTATGTTCTCTATAGTTATGTACTTGAAAATGTATCAATTGACCAATTCGGCACATTTGGGCAGACTTGATACAAAATAGTCCAGCATTGCAATGCTTCACTGGATCAATATGGAAACTTTGCACACACACTTGAAACTGCGCCTAAACTGCAATATTATATTGTGGCCTTTCTTTTACATTTTAGTCATTTAGCAGACGCTCTTATCCAGAGAGACTTACAGTTAGTGAGTGCATACATGTTTTCATTCTGGACCCCCCGTGGGAAACGAACCCACAACCCTGGCGTAGCAAGCGCCATGCTCTACCAACTGAGCTACAGGGGACTTTCTTGCATTTCAAAGATGATGGAACAAAATAATAAATAGAAAACACATGTTTTTTTGTTTCTATTATCTTTTACCAGATCTAATGAGTTATATTCTCCTACATTCATGTCACATTTCCACAAACTTCAAAGTGTTTCCTTTCAAATGGTATCAAGAATATGCATATCCTTGCTTCAGGTCCTTAGTTACAGGCAATTAGATTTGGGTATGTCATTTTAGGCGAAAATTGAAAAAAGGATCCGATCCTTAAGAGGTTAACTAAAACACAGGACAGCAACACTAGTTCTATCGCTGTCTCTCTGTTCACTCTCTTCCAATCTCTAACTAAAACACAGGACCGCAACACTAGCTCTATCTCTGTCTCTCTTTTCACTCTGTTCCAATATCTAACTAAATCACAGGACATCAACACTAGCTGTATCTTTGTTCTCTCTGTTCAAGTCTGTAACGAGGTGCTACCAGTATGTAAATGTCTTCTGGCTAACGTATTCAGATTCACTTGTCAGCCCCTCTGACACCGGGTGCCATTCCCGGGGACCTCAGAGCACCACACGGTCCTCCGGTGTCACCTTGCTGTGCCAACCCCGGAGCAGGCTGCTGGATTCTCTGACATTCACAATTAGACGGCCGTGTCACCGCCACACGATTAGACAATATTGGACGCTATCGTCCGCCTCACCTCCTGCTCTCTCCCTGTCTGTCGCTCCTTCTGTCAGACTTAAATGATTTGTATTTTCTTTTATGATAATTTTGAGTTTTATATTTTCAGTTTAAAGGTAGGTACTGGCCAGCAGCATAATCCTGAAATGAGGATATGTTTTTGATGCACAAATTGTTTGTGATTGTTGAACTTTCTCACCTCTGGAATAGAGAGCGGAGGTTCATTGAGAGCATGTAGGGGTTGCGGTGTGTGTGATCTGTTTACAAGACTGGCGTTAGCAAGGGTCATAGGTCAAAATTATTGCATGCAGTCACACCATGTTGGCTAATATTTCAGCCTGTGTTTTCTGCAATGGTCTCAACAACAGTATGAGACCATTACAGACAGTATGAATTCAACAGGCTGGTATGAATTCAAAATGGAATATTCTTTTTTTCACCCATCTATACACAATACCCCATAATGACAAAGTGAAAACATGTTTTTTATTTTATTTAGCAAATTTATTGGAAATGAAATACATAAATATATAATTTACAAAAGTATTCACACCCGGGAGTCAATACTTTGTAGAAGCACCTTTGGCAGTGATTACAGCTGTGAGTCTTTCTGGGTAAGTCTCTAAGAGATTTCCAGACCTGGATTGTGCAACATTTGCCCATTATTCTTTTCAAAATTCTTCAAGCTCTGTCAAATTCGTTGTTGATCATTGCTAGACAACCATTTTCAGGTCTTGCCATAGATTTTCAAGTAGATTTAAGTCAAAACTCGGCCAGTCAGGAACATTCACTGTCTTCTTGGTAAGCAACTCCAGTGTAGATTTGGCCTTGTGTTTTAGGTTATTGTCCTGCTGAAAGGTGAATTAATCTCCCAGTGTCTGGTGCAAAGCAGACTAGGATTTTATCTGTGCTTAGCTTCATTCCGTTTATTTTTTATCCTGAAAAACTCCACAGTCCTTAACGATTACAAGCATACCCATAACACGATGCAGCCACCTGGAGAGGGGTACTCAGTGATGTATTGGATTTACCCCAAACATAACACTTTGTATTCAGGACAAAAAGTTAATTGCTTGCCACATTTTTGTTGTTGTATTACTTTAGTGCCTTGTTGCAACCATGATGCATGTTTTGGAATATTTTTATTCTGTGCAGGCTTCCTTCTTTTCAATCTGTCAATTAGGTTAGTATTGTGGAGTAACGACAATGTTGATCCATCCTCAGTTTTCTCCTATAACAGCCATAAAACTCTATAACTGTTTTAAAGTCACAAAAGTGCCTCATGGTGAAATCCCTGAGCTGTTTCCTTCCTTTCCCGGCAACTGAGTTAGGAAGGGCGCCTGTATCTTTGTAGTGACTGGGTGTATTGATATGCCATCCAAAGTGTAATTAATAACTTCACCATTCTTTTTTTTTACCCATCTACTGTATCAACAGGTGCCCTTCTTTGCGAGGCAATGGAAAATCTCCCTGGTCTTTGTGGTTGAATCTGTGTTTGAAATTCACTGCTCGACTGAGAGACCTTGAGATAATTATGTGTGTGGGAAACAGAGATGAGGTAGTCATAAAGAAATCTGGTTTAACACTATTATTGCAAACAGAGTCCATGCAACTTATTATGTGACTTGTTAAGCTAATTCTTACTCCTGAACTTATTTAGGCCTGCCATAACAAATGGGGTTGAATACTTATTGACTCAAGACATTTCAGCTTTTCATTTTTTATTAATTTGTAAAAAAATTCTAAAAACATAATTCCACTTTGACATTATGGGGTATTGTGTGTAGGCCAGTGAATTTTAAATGGATAACAAATCTACTGTTCTGCCCTTGACCAAGAAAGTTAACCCCCAATAACAACTGCTCCCCGAGCACCGAGGACATCGATGAAGGCAGCCCCCCGCACCTCTCTGATTCAGAGGTGTTGGGTTAAATGCGGAGACACAATCTGGTTGAATGCACTCAGTTGTTCAACTGACTAGGTATTCCCTATTATATTGTGTTTTTCCTGATAAAACTGAGGATAATCTAAAGTGTTATTTCAAAAGCAGAGCTACCTGTACCTAAAGGTTAGGATACAAACCAATTTCACAAATGTTTTGTGACAAATACACGTTTCTGAAAATGTTACGCTTAATCAACATATTTGTGCATATTACATATAAAGATATTAAGTCAAGTTTGTTTGTTATATATGTGGGCTATGGCAGATGACATTATTAATTTGTTAGGTGTCTTTGAAATTAACCTATTAATGTTGCTCTTGCGGGAGGCCTCATTGAGACAGTGAGTGAAAACGTTCTTGATGACTTTGAAGGACTTATTGAGACAGTGAAAGCGTTCTTGATGACTGTGTAATGGAGATGAATGAGTTGGGCTGTAGAATATTTGTTATAACTATCATCAACACCTGGTTGCTTCTGGAAACATCTGTTTGTGTAACTAGTGTCATTCTGGACACGTCTTCACATGACACATGCAATGTGATCCAATATGTCCATATACAGACGTGTGCACTTGTGTGTGAACACGCAAACACACATGCGCACACACACGCACACACACACACATACACACAATAGGGTGCCATTTGGGATACAACCTATATGTTGTATGACTACGCCATATTGGTATTAACCTGCATCTCTCCTTCCCTTTCAGCCCAGACTGAACCTACATCTCTGGCACTTGTAACAACACCGCATGTCTATGACTGCCAGGGTGAAAGGGTTCAGTGGAGAGAAAGAGAGAGAGAGAAAGAGAGAGTGAAAGAGAGACAGGAAGGAGAGGAGAAGAAGGAGTGAGGTGGCATGGTGGGTGGGGTGGTGGGGGGGGGTGTTGTTGAAGTTGAAGCCTGTTCTTTTGTGCAGCCGCTTCTGATCATTTACATCAAGTTGACATTCGGAGAGTTTACTCTGGGGTCTGTAATTGTATTCTTTCGCCAGTTCTGCATTGCCAACCGTGAAAATGGAATCATATCAACCCTGACCAATTTTTAATGTACAAAATGAATTGGCAGAGGTTCAAAAAAAGAGAGCTACAATTCAAATCAGGTGAATGATACATGGGAGTTTTTTTCTAGAATGCACAGAGCCGAGAGCCCCCCCCACTGCTCAACCCGTAACCACCCCCCCAGCCCTCCCCTGCTCTCAGCTATCATATTACAATGGATTTATTTTTCCTTCAGGGGAAGGGTAGGCAGGCTTTGAGGGAAGCTTGGGGGGGGCTGAAGAGAGGTGTTCTAGTGAGAGAGAAAGAGATTAAATCACCACAGATTTATAGTTGTCTTAAAGGTGATTTAACTAATTGAATTGATGACCTAAAACAAGGACGGACAACCTCTATTTTACTGAGTTCACTGTAGCTGCTCAAAAGAGACAGAGGTTGATATTTCATTGGCCTTGCTGGGTGGCTAATATTGGGATGAGTGGGGGAATGCTGAACTGACACCGCCTGGTCTTGGATTCGTCTGTATGAAATGGGGGTTAAGGGCTCTCTGGTATGGACTCACTACATCAATCATGTTTAGCTTGTACGGACGCCACAGAAGTATAAGGTAAATTAGCTGTCCTGGAATGTTTACCCTATTGTAATGGTGTGAGCATACAAGACAAGATACCACTCGGATTAGATAGCCATTACATTTTCAGTATGTGGTCATCCCAGACTAAACTCTTCAGTATTATTTTATTAATTCTCTATATATTCAATCAGGTAACTCACAACTCATATAGAGAATACATTATAGTTTACCTGACCACCTACAAGTTTTTTGTTGTTGAATTCCCTAAAAGCTAGAGGATTGTCGTTGCTAGTTCGTTGTTGATTCTCCTCAACATTCCATTGGATTATATTGGATCTAGAATGATCCAGAAGGATCAGCGTGTTGGAATCTGCTCGTGTATGGAGATGATCTCAGTGATTCCATATCTCCTAGACTCCCCCCCTTTTCTCCGACGTCAACTCCCAGTCCCTATTCCCCCTCAGTGACATCAAACCCCAGCAAACGGACGTGTCTCTTCCTCTTCCATATTCCAGTCAACATCTCTCAGAGAGAGACAGAGAAGGATGGAAAGAGAGAGAGAGGGAGAGAGCGCAAAAAACAAAGGGAGCGAAACGAAAGCCATACATATGTTAAAATCACATCAGTAATAAAGATTAAGTAGAAGTTAATAGCATCCTCAGTCATGCTTGTGGAGGTAATCTCTCTTTTTAAAATCAAAATTAGATTTGGAGGAAAGGAACAAACAGGGGGCGAGACTTTGGCGTAATATTTTAATCAAATTGTCATGATTGAGTGGATACAATTAGAGATGCTGTCAGTCACAGAGCCAGGGACCCTGTTGTCACTCAGCTGTCATGTCGGGGAAGGGGGCTGGGGCTGGGATGGGGGTAAGCAAAGGAGTGGCATGGCATGGCCAGGATCAGAGATGATGATCTTTCGCAGAGTCTCTCATACATTATGTGACCCCTTTGGCTACTCTGTTGTAGCCGTCGTATAGACACCGTCTCTGCGTGTTTATTCAAAGAGGGTCAAGGACGTGTGTGTCTGTGCACGTGCGTGTGTGTGTGCACATGCAAATGTGTGCTTGCGTGTGTGTGCCTGCGAATGCGTGTCCGTGTGTGTGTTCCTTACAGGCGGATTAATTAAGGGGCCGAGGTGGCTGCTCTGGAAGTCAGACAGTGAGGGACAAATCTCCTAATCTCCTCTAATGATATTAGAGCACACAGAGAGAGAGACAGGCAGGGACAGGGGGTGGAGAGGGAGAGAGGGAGGGAGGAAGAGAAAGGTATAGAGGTCAAGAGGTCAAGAGGGGGAGAGTAAGAGGGAAATAGGGAGAGTGGAGACATGGAGGCAGATTGGGATATAGAAGGGGGGGGGGGGGAGAAGCAGGGGAGGAGGAGGTGAGGTACAAATGGAGACAGGTAGACAATCAGGTTTTGCAGGCCACACTATACAGGAATGCTATCATAGAAATGATTGTGTGGAATAAACACTCATGTCGCTGTTACCATACAGAAAGAGATCAGATTTCTCTCCCTGACCCCCTCCTCACTGCCCCCACCTCCTCCTCCATCTCTGTTGATTCTATTGCTGTTGTTTTTTGCATGAGCACTCTAAAGCCTAAACAAGTGTGAAAACGATGGCTTATTAGTGTTGTTTGGGCCCGGGCGGTCTCCGTCTCTGTCTCGCCATGCACTGTGAATAAAACGCCCTGCAATTCGCCTCGGCATTGCTGATCTCTGTGCGTTGGAGCGTCGGCCTGCCTGCCTGCTCATGGTGAGATAATCAATTTGTGACACACCTAAAGAGGACCAGGGCTGGCTTCTCTTAATTAGGCTATTATGAGACCAAGAGGCATAGACAAATGAGAGGGCTACTTTATTATTAGCCAGACTGTTTGAGGAGAAGAGTACATTATTCTCCCTTCATTGCCTATTGGTTTTCTACCCCTCTATAGAAGAAGAAGAACAAAAACAATGTTTTTTTTTTTTTAATTTCTTGGGAGATGTGAGTCTCATCGTTCAACAATGATCATAACCATTAATGATCCTAAACCATTAGGGACCCTATCAGAGATCAAGGCTACGTTCCAAATGGCACCCTATTCCCTATAGTGCACTACTTTTGACCAGGGCCCTGGTCAAAAGTAGTGCACTAAATAGGGAATAGGGTGTCATTTGCAACGCAGACCAAAATACATGCTGAGAACGCTCGCACACCATACTGGAGGGTAGCATGCGTTCACCCATCCTTTTAAACCTGTTTAAACATTATCGCCATATTATTTGTACAAGTCATTATGTGAAAGAGGGAGACCCCCCCCACCTTCCCTCTAACTAACCGATAATTATGATTTATCAAATGTATTTGTCAGAATCAAGTCATCACTTTAAGTGACAGACTAAAGAGCAAATTTACGTTAGCCCACACAGCAGACAGGTATCTATTCCAACATTTGGTACAACTAATTAAACACAATGTATGTCAGACACAGTGACTGATGCCTTGCATAATGGCGTATGTGTTTGTGAGCTGCGGAAAAATCTACTCAGCCAAAACTGAAACCGAAATGCCATGTGACAACAAAACCACGGGCGACATCAAGCTCTCCACTGAGAGAGGACTGACAGCATATTTATTCAAAACAACTTTATTGAGCACCAAGTTAAAAAGCAGGGACAAAATTGAATGTATTTACTGTGTAGATATTTAACGTTCCAACAGCGCATAGTGACACACACACATACAAACACACACACAATCCTACCCTTCCTCTATGTGTTATATACACTGATTTAAGTTGTTTTGCTACACAGCAAATTGGCCAGTGTCACCTAGTGTGTGATTGAGTCAGATTTACTCTGTGGAGAGTAAAACAGTCCCATCAAAACCACATCCATCATTATCATATTTCCCAGCATTCTCTACTGCAGCTAGATTTTTTGGGATTGTTTTTAGTATCTGTGTTTTTGCATGTACATTGTAAGGAGCATTGCACAAGCCTTTGCTCCTGTTTCACAAGGCAGCTTGATGTACAAGTACACCCCCTGGACAGGACACTAGTCTATCACATGGCCTTCGCCCCAATCTATCTCCTTAATGCTGAGTGCCAAGCAGAGATACATCAGGTCCCATCTTCAGAATGACTCCACCAGGGATTGAACACACAACCTTCCAATCTCAGGGCAGACACTCTAACCACAAGGCCACTGAGTTGGTGCATGTTCATCGATTAATTAATTAATCTTATGCTACACAAAGCTAAATAACACATTTTTCTAAACTAATCCAATCAGTTAGTTAGATTTACTGCACCCACTACTGAAATGCTTGTTCTAGTTTAAAAATACTATATGAGGTGTTATTACATAACACTGAAAGTGTTAGTTCCCTAACACTGCCAAAGTCTAACAGTGTCAGCACTAAACACAGTGTTAATTTAACACTCAAAGGTGTGGACCCGTATAGACACTGGCCCAGTGTTACATTTAACACTGTCAGTGTTAATTTAATACTGGAGTGTATACCAACGTGTTATGCATTCAGCACGTTATCATGTAAAACACTATAACCATCAAAACATGTTATTCACACAAGAAAATGTTACCTCCTGTGAAATGGTGATGGCATGCTATTCCAGCAAATAACCCATATTACTTGAATGATAAACACCCCTTGACAAAGAGTAGTAAATATCAAAGGGAGAGCAGTAAAAGTAAATGGTACGTCCTCTCTGGTTATGGATTGGCTCATCGATCAGAGAGGAAACATAGATATTCACTTGACAAGTAATGGGGTTGGTTGCACCGCGGACATGGCGGAGGGACCTAAGTACGTGAGCGAGCAAACAAGGCTCAGTGTCGAGTGGAAGGCGGCTGAAGGCGGTAAGGTGCATCGGTGTAGGACGTGCTCCATTTGAGCGCAGATTATGGAAGCAGTGCATCTTGGGAGTCAGGTAGAAGAGGACAGGAAGTTGATGGATGGGGACTTTTGACTGATTTAACTCTGTCAGGTAATGCTCAGTGGTTCAACACATGCTAAAGAGTGGAGGAGATGATGAGACATTATCAAAAGTAATTTCTTTAGGTACGCTGATGCATGCAATGGGAGGTTATCATTTGGTGTGCGTCTCAAATAGCAGCCTATTTCCTATATAGTGCACTACTTTTGACCAGAGCCCTATTGGCCCTTGTCAAAAGTAGTGCACTATGAAGGGAAAATTGTGCCATTTGGGACACAGCCATGGTCTGTGTTGAACCATCTGGTGATGATGTTGCCCTTTTCTGGGACCATTTATGTATGTTTTGAATGTTAACTTGACTGTTTTGGTCAATGGGGCTGTCATACTGTATGTCTGATGTGTTGGACATAAAATCTCCTTATATATCATCCAAGACATCCATACATCCGTTACACCTGTTAAACCCGTAACATGAATCCCCAAATAGCTTATTACAAGGTAACTAAAACCACAGTTACATCTCACATTCCCATAATACTGTATGACCGATAATTACCAAGATAATAAATGTATTAAGATCTCCTCATTCATTAATTTGTCCTGCTGCAGGCAGGCCTGACTGGAGCTAGACTGTGTCTGCATCCCAGATGGCACCCTATTCCCTATATAGTGCACTAGTTTTGATCAGAGCCCTATGAGTCTGTGTGGGCTCTGGTCAAAAGCAGTGCACTATATAGGGAACAGGGTACCATTTGGGATGCGGCCTATAGCAGTGTATCCATTCATCCAACAGTGTTATTCCCAGTCATTTGTCTACATCAGCAGCCCACATCAGAGCTCAGATTGAGCTGCAGCCAAGCTCTACCACTTAATCACCGGGTTAATGCCAGCCTCAGAGGAAGAGAAGGTGTTGGACATATTAAGATTTCAGGCCATTTACAAAGTGTGCATATGGAAATTACCCAGACCCTGTGTTATTCTCACCCCCCTCAACCCCCTTCTGCCCCCGAGACACTGTTAAAGCCAGCAGGGCATGGGGGGAAAGAGGGAGGAAAACAGGGAGAGGGGGGTGAGGGAAAAGGAGATGTTAATCAAAACCTGCCTGCATGTTTTTAAATAGTTGGCATTGAGTCATTCCCCCTCCTCTTTCCCCTTCTCTCTTTTCTCCAGCCCTCCTTTCTTTCTCTCCCTCATTTTATTCCCTCTTCTCTCCCTGTCTCCTTCTGTCATTTTCTCGCACTCCATCTCCCGTCCTCCCCGTTCTCCATTCATTTCTCTTCTTTTCTACCTCTACCTTTTATATCCCTGTCCTCTCTCTCTTCCGCACTCTCTATCTGTATCACTCTCTCTCCCTCCACTCCCTCTCTTGTCTTTCCCTCTCTCCCACCATCTATCTGAATCCCTCTCTCTCTTCCTCCCTTTCCCTCCCTCTCTCTCTCTCCATTCTGGGGGAACATGGCGTCCTGAGTCCCTGTGAAATATAACTGCCGGTGTCTGAGGAGGGGCTGTGTGTGCGCTCTGGCAATATGCTCTCACTCAATCAGATTTGCATAAGTAACCTCTCAGCAGGGCTGCTCCACTGCCCAGGTGCAGGCCTATTTGCATATAGAACTGTGAGAGGGCTCCCCAGAGTCACTTTAGACTCCAGTGACTGCTGAGTGAGCTTACGGGCCGCGGCGCCCCACATGAAATTTGAATTAAAAACCTTGCCTTCCGCCCTGTTTTTTTTTTTTTGGGGGTTGTGTGTGTGTGTGTGAGTTTGTGCTTGTGTTGTGTGTCTGAGGGCGGAAATGGGGCTCACATGGAGGCATGTCAGTGATGAAGGAAGAGACAGATAGCCCAAAAGAGATGGCTGGATGGATGGATGGACAGAGGGATGGGATGGACCACTGCTCACAGTCTTGGAATGTTAGAATGAGATTGAAGGTGAAGGGATGATAAGTGTGGTGTCATGTGGACAAATGTAAAACAGGAGGCTGCATTTATGCTATTACCTCTGAATCATCTACTGATTTGTAATGAGAAGTTTAACCAAAACCTCTTCTGCATCTTGTTCCTAAATGGTGATAACAGCACATACAGCATATGAGGACTAAGAAAGATAATTAAACGTTAACAGTGCAAACACTATATCATATTTGTACCACTGAGCACCAGAGTCTGTTTCTATCCTTCTCTGGATGTAAATTCAAGCATATATATTGAAATGTATCCTCCTATTCTCATATGATATGACAGTAGCACGGAAATTGGCTCAGAGGATCTCAGTAGTGTCCCATTTCTAGGAGATAAAACTTGTAAAACAATGTATTTTAATACCCACAGTTTGCATCAGAAGGGAGTCAGTGCATAATTCTGGGGCTCCAGCTTTGACCTTGATTTAAGAGTATCTTTAACTGAGGGCTATTTGGTGAAACCACTGGCTATACTGTATGTCATTTGTACTTTCTTATATGTTAATGTATCGAGGAATTTATTCTAAGTCCCTAGGAAAAAAAGGAGTCATCTGGGATTTCCAATGGCTGAGCAATATCCTTTTCCCATGAATAGAGGATATTGTGCACTGACCCTTAGAGGAATAGCCTATTTGAATATATCCTTCTGTTGTCTGTGACTGCTTGCTAAGGTAATCAGATCAGATTGAGAGGTGGCTAGAATACAACAAGGAAGGTACAATCCCCTGTAGTGTGTTTGTTCTGTACTGTGGTCCTTTCCTTTAAATAGAATGTATGAAATAAAACCACTGTTCATCCATTTAAGTCTTACATCTGCATCTATGAATGAAGGTCTTTTTAAAACAAATATTTACAGATGGGCATAATTTGAGCTTGTATCGGTACTTTAGCAATACTACAGAACATCAACTTTCATTTTCATCCAAGAAATGCGATATATACCGTATGGTATATCCAATGTATGTAGTGGCAATGAAACATATATTTTAGTTTCCACATTCACAGTGTACACACCTCTCCCCTGTAAAGTACTACACAAAACTCTTGACTACATGCTTAGCTCACACTGTGCAAACACACCATGTGTAAGGGAACCTAAGTCTCTTTACCTAGTGCAGGTCAGGCACCCTATAGTGAACATATGAAAGGAGACTTGTTATATACAGTGCAAGGAGTGTTAGGTTAAAAAAGGAAAGGAGAATGAGGAATAAAGTGGATGGTGGAAATATAAGGCTAACCTATCCCACCAGGTCCTCATCTCTTATGTATAGAAATTGGAAACGTCTGACCGTCCGAAGCGTCTTATCTCCCTGTCCAGATAGCATCACAAAACAGGCCTGTAATGATCACATGCTCCATTTGATAATCCAAAAGCTGCCCCCTTCCCTGTCCCTGTCTGTGCACAGATATGTGTGCTTTCTCCCCACCGGCCGCTGCCTGGGTCTCAGGGCTTAGGGCCTGGAGAGCATGAGTGCATTACCAATACAAAGGAAATGCATTTGGGCTCTCTCTCTCCTCTGCTCCGGCTACTGGGTTAACATAATAGCCTTTCCCTACTGGCCCTGGCCTTGTTTTTGATTGATACTTTTCAATTACAGTCGCTCCGTCCAACCTGTCCCAACCCGCTCCCCCCACCCGAACATTCAAAATGCTATTTTTTCCCTCTGTGATAACTTCAAACATTTAGGGGTACAAGAGCACCAGTAACCCTGTTTAGCTGGTGCAGTAAATTGGTTCCATGTTCAACATAATAGCACTGACAGGCTTTTGCTAGGGAAATCAGTCTGGCAAAGGGACATGCCAACGATAAGACACCCAGCTTTGAAATTCTATTTCTCAGTATCAGAATTAAATCTGGACTTTTTCTTTGCTGGTGAGGCACTCCGTAGTTGCTTCCTCCACAGCTGTACCATTTGATCATAGGTGACAACTAATACTTACCCCTGAGATCCCTGCATGCTCTTCCCATTTTAGGGATTTTGGACCCCTTTTGTTGCTTTTTTTATTTTTCATTTCCTCTTATTGGTTGTCTAAATATCTGATGATTTGTTCCATTGCAGAATATAATGGTGTTGCACATATTCTGTACTTTACCTCAACAGCATACTTACTGTAGTCCCCTTTGTATATTTGTCCTCTGTAATGTCCATGGGGGTGTTTATTATTAGTAATTTACTGCTATAAGAGTCGAAGGTTTTAATATCTTTGCTTGTCAATGGGCCACAAAAGCACTGATTCAAACACAAACAAATGTCTGATGACCGAAGAGAAAAATATAAAATAAGAAATATGTAATTGATACAATGAAGGAATCCCTTCATAATCCTCCATATCAATAACAGACACATGCATATGCCTCTCTGTCATTAGCTATCCATATCATAAGCATTTTAATTCATACAAATTGTAATCAGCAGTAAAGGAAGAGAATATCCGTCTATCTGATATCCATGTGATGGGGAGTGACAGCAATAGGCCTTGAGATAATTAATCAATTTAGCTGAGGGGTGGAAAGCCACCCATCGCTAGGTCAGATAAGTTTGTGGATTTACACATTTTAAAGTCATCCATTTCCTCAATGGCACCAAACTGTGCGATATTCTAATGCTATTAATTACTATTTCCGATTGGATGGTCTCGGCTGTGTCTGGACCAGCTGTTTCATCAGTGTGTGTGTGTGTGTGTCTGAGAGAGAGAGAGAGAGAGAGAGCGAGAAAGAGAGAGAGAGAAAGAGAGAGAGAGGGAGACCACCACACCCACTCTGTGGGTCCCAGTACACCCCACATTTATCCTTTAGTCACGAGGTGACATTCTATAAGCCTCCTGCTGCATTCTGCCCACCATTGGAGTGTGAGGGACTGAAAACATTACGGTACACATACTTTTCCTGAGTTATGTTTATCCTTGTAAGAACATCTAATATTGGTGCAAGACATCATCATTGATCGACAAAAACTAGAACTACACTAGAACTACACTATTGGTAATGGATCTGCCATTAGTAAATTGGTAGTTACAGTCTTGTCCCATCGCTGCAACTCCCGTACGGACTCAGGAGAGGCAAAGGTCGAGAGCCATTCGTCTTCCAAAACACGACCCTGCCAAGCCGCACTGCTTCTTGACACACGGCTCACTTAACCCGGAAGCCAGCCGCACCAATGTGTCGGAGGAAACACCATACAGATGGCAACCAAAGTCAGCGTGCATGCGTCCGGCCACCACAAGGAGTTGCTAGAGCGCGATGGGACAAGGACATCCCAGCCAGCCAAACCCTCTCCTAACCCAGACCAATTGTGCGCCGCCTCATGGGTCTCCCAGTCGCAGCCGGCTGCGACACAGCCCAGGATTGAAACAGGATCTGTAGTGACGCCTCTAGGACTGCGATGCAGTGCCTTAGACCGCTGCGCCACTCAGGAGGCTGATTGATTAATCTTATGGTTCTCAAATTTAAATAAATGTTTCTAAACCAATCCAATCTGTAAATTTGATTTATTGCACCCGTTACTGAAATGGTTGTTCCAGTTTAGATGGTTTAGGTAGTCTCATATCTTATGCTTCTCAACCTGACAGTCATTCTGAATGCAGGTTGCAGGTGAATAAAAATTCCAAACGTTGAGTAACCCCATTCTGGCTGAATTCCAATAGGATTTACACATAATTTTGCAAGCCAGCTTAATATGATTTGCAGGCCTGAAAACCATGACATTCATGCCAGTGTATTAGGGTAAACCTAGGCCCTCAAAATAAGGCCTTACTAAATACTTGTGTTGAGTAATTACATTTTAATGATGACATATGTGACCCGTTACAGAAAGCTGGACGTATGTCGCACGTCACTACTTCACAGGAGAGGCATCATCAAAATGTTATTTTTTTTCTTCAGAAATGCCTTCTTGATCATGTGAACTTTCCTGTGCCTTAATAACAAACTCGTATGTAATCTGTAAATATAACTAAAATCAAAAAGCTGTTTAGACACAGAGAAAATACAGAATCCTGCTTAGCCATGTTTGGTTGAGATAATGAGGGGGCTGGGACATTCATGAGAAAGAGAGTCCATTCTGTCGCTCAAGGCTTCTCTGTCAAATGGCACATCCTGCTCTCTAATACCGCAGATATTTGAAAGTTCCATTGGATTGACTCATATTTTCATCATGGACTGCATGCAAAGTGTGGCTACAGCTTTCAATACCAGTGTTGTCCTGAATACAGCTGCTAGTATCAACACAGCTCTGTCTTCAGTGAATAAAGCAGTCTGGACTGGTGAAGCCGAGTGTGAAGGATTATTTTGAAAGTGTTTCAGTCTGCCGTGAATCATCATAATCCATACACCGGTAAGAGTTAAAATGCCAAGATACAGTGGCTTGCGAAAGTATTCACCCCCTTTGGCATTTTTCCTATTTTGTTGCCTTACAACCTGGAATTAAATGGATTTTGGGGGGGGTTGTATCATTTGATTTACAAAACATGCCTACCACTTTGAAGATGCAAAATATTTTTTCTTGTGAAACAAACAAAAAATAAGACAAAAAAAACTGAAAACTTGAGCGTGCATAACTATTCACCCCCCCCAAAATCAATACTTTGTAAAGCCACATTTTGCAGCAATTACAGCTGCAAGTCTCTTGGGGTATGTCTCTATGAGCTTGGCACATCTAGCCACTGGGATTTTTGTCCATTCTTCAAGGCAAAACTGCTCTAGCTCCATCAAGTTGGATGGGTTCCGCCAGTGTACAGCAATCTTTAAGTCATACCACAGATTCTCAATTGGATTGAGGTCTGGGCTTTGACTAGACATTTAAATGTTTCCCCTTAAACGACTCGAGTGTTGCTTTAGCAGTATGCTTAGGGTCATTGTCCTGCTGGAAGGTGAGCCTCCGTCCTAGTCTCAAATCTCTGGAAGACTGAAACAGGTTTCCCTCAAGAATTTCCCTGTATTTAGCGCCATCCATCATTCCTTCAATTCTGACCAGTTTCCCAGTCCCTGCCGATAAAAACATCCCCACAGCATGATGCTGCCACCACCATGCTTCACTGTGGGGATGGTGTTCTCGGGGTGTTAGGTTTGCGCCAGACATAGCGTTTTCCTTGATGGCCAAAAAGCTAAATTTTAGTCTCATCTGACCAGAGTACCTTCTACCATATGTTTGGGGAGTTTCCCACATGGCTTTTGGCGAACACCAAACGTGTTTGCTTATTTTTGTCTTTAAGCAATGGCTTTTTTCTGGCCACTCTTCCGTAAAGCCCAGCTCTGTGGAGTGTATGGCTTAAAGTGGTCCTATGGACAGATACTCCAATCTCCGCTGTGGAGCTTTGCAGCTCCTTCAGGGTTATCTTTGGTCTCTTTGTTGCCTCTCTGATTAATGCCCTCCTTGCCTGGTCCGTGAGTTTTGGTGGGCGGCCCTCTCTTGGCATGTTTGTTGTGGTGCCATATTCTTTCCATTTTTTAATAATGGATTTAATGGTGCTCTGTGTTCAACATTTTGGATATTTTTTTATAACCCAACCCTGATCTGTACTTCTCCACAACTTTGTCCCTGACCTGTTTGGAGAGCTCCTTGGTCTTCATGGTGCCGCTTGCTTGGTGGTGCCCCTTGCTTAGTGGTGTTGCAGACTCTGGGGCCTTTCAGAACAGGTGTATATATACTGAGATCATGTGACAGATCATGTGACACTTAGATTGCACACAGGTGGACTTTTTCTACTAATTATGTGACTTCTGATGGTAATTGGTTGCACCAGATACATGTGCACGCACCACTTTTCTGTTATTTATTTTTTATACTTTTTCGAAACAAGTTATTTTTTTAATTTCACTTCACCAATTTGGACTATTTTGTGTATGTCCATTACATGAAATCCAAATAAAAAATCAATTTAAATTACAGGTTAGACTGGAATATGTTCCGGGATTCTTCCGATGGCATTGAGGAGTACACCACATCAGTCACTGGCTTCATCAATAAGTGCAACGATGACGTCGTCCCTGCAGTGACTGTACATACATACTGCAACCAGAAGCCATGCAACATCCGCACTGAGCTAAAGGGTGGAGCTGCCGCTTTCAAGGAGCGGGACTCTATTCCGGATGCTTATTAGAAATCCCGCTATGACCTCCGACGAACCATCAAACAGGCAAAGAGTCAATACAGGACTAAAATTGAATCGTACTACACCGGCTCCGACGCTCGTCGGATGTGGCAGGGCTTGCAAACTATTACAGACTACAAAGGGAGGCACAGCCGCGAGCTGCCCAGTGACACAAGCCTACCAGACGAGCTAAATCACTTCTATGCTCGCTTTGAGGCAAGCAACGCTGAAGCATTCATGAGAGCATCAGCTGTTCCGGATGACTATGTGATCACGCTCTCCGTAGCCGATGTGAGTAAGACTTTTAAGCAGGTCAACATTCACAAGGCTGCAGGGCCAGACGGATTACCAGGACGTGTACTCCGAGCATGCGCTGAGCAACTGGCAAGTGTCTTCACTGACATTTTCAACATGTCCCTGAAACCCTAGACCCACTCCAATTTGCATCCTGCCCCAACAGATCCACAGATGATGCAATCTCTACTGCACTCCACACTGCCCTTTCCCACCTGGACAAGAGGAACACCTACGTGAGAATGCTATTCATTGACTACAGCTCAGCGTTCAACACCATAGTGCCCTCAAAGCTCATCACTAAGCTAAGGATCCTGGGACTAAACACCTCCCTCTGCAACTGGATCCTGGACTTCCTGACGGGCCGCCCCCAGGTGGTAAGGGTAGGTAACAACACATCTGCCACGCTGATCCTCAACACAGGGGCCCCTCAGGGGTGCGTGCTCAGTCCCCTCCTGTACTCCCTGTTCACCCATGACTGCATGGCCAGGCACGACTCCAACACCATCATTAAGTTTGCCGACGACACAACAGGCCTGATTACCGACAACGATGAGACAGCCTATAGGGAGGAGGTCAGAGACCTGGCCGTGTGGTGCCAGGATAACAACCTCTCCATCAACGTGAACAAGACAAAGGAGATGATTGTGGACTACAGGGGAACAAAAGAGGATTGATCACGCCCCCATTCTCATCGACGGGGCTGTAGTGGAACAGTTTGAGAGCTTAAATTCCTTGTTGTCCACATCACCAACAAACTATCATGGTCCAAACACGCCAAGACAGTCATGAAGAGGGCACGACAAAGCCTATTCCCCCTCAGGAGACTGAAAAGATTTGGCATGGGTCCTCAGATCCTCAAAAAGTTATACAGCTGCACCATCGAGAGCAACCTGACCGGTTGCATCACCGCCTGGTATGGCAACTGCTCGGCCTCCGACCACAAGGCACTACAGAGGGTAGTGCGTACAGCTCAGTACATCACAGGGGCCAAGCTTCCTGCCATCCAGGACCTCTATACCAGGTGGTGTCAGAGGAAGGCCCTAAAAATTGTCAAAGACTCCAGCCACCCTAGTCATAGACTGTTCTCTCTACTACCGCACGGCAAGCGGTACCGGAGCGCCAAGTCTAGGTCCAAAAGGCTTCTTAACAGCTTCTACTCCCAAGCCATAAGACTCCTGAACAGCTAATCATGGCTACCCAGACTATTTGCATTGTTCCCCCCCACCCCCCACCCCACCCCTCTTTTACGCTGCTACTACTCTGTTTATTATCAATGCATAGTCACTTTAACTCTACCCACATGTACATATTACCTCAATTACCTCGACTAACCGGTGCCCCCGCACATTGACTCTGTACCGGTACCCCCTGTATATTGCCTCCCTACTGTTATTTTATTTTACTGCTGCTCTTTAATTATTTGTTATTTATAATTTTTTATTTATCTATTTTTTACTTAACACTCATTTTTCTTAAAACTGCATTCTTGGTGAAGGGCTTGTAAGTAAGCATTTCACTGTAACGTCTACACCTGTTGTATTCGGTGCATGTGGCAAATAACATTTTATTTTATTTTATTTGATTGAATTCATGTTTTAACCTGGAATTTGTCTTTCAGCATAAACCTGCTCTCCGCCACCATTACAAGGAGATGATCAAGGGTGAACAAGCAACACGTCAGTTATTTTGTCTTTGTACTTTGAGCTTATTGCTTGGACTTGTGGGTCAATGAATGTTATTGCTGGTATGCAATGTTTTAATGTCTTGTCTATTTTTGTCTGCTTTCCTCCTTTACAGCTTTAATTGTCTTTCCTCCTTTACAGCTTTAATTGCTTTAACATTTTGGAACACAACACTGAAACGAGATGGTGGGTCACTTAGGATCGCACTTGGTGAAGGCCACATGACAAACAAAAAAAGACTGCAACAACCATGTCTCTGTCACTAACAAATACAGACACGGGTGATTAACTCTACCATTCACCAGAAAGGCAAAGCACTCTGGGAAATATGACAATAAGGCTTTACACTAAACACTGTGTTAATTGAACATTGAAAAGTGTGGACCCGTATAGAAACTGAACCAGTGTTAAGGAATTGTCCACAGAGCTCAGAGACAGGATTGTGTCGAGGCACAGATCTGGGGAAGGGTACCAAAAAATGTCTGCATTGAAGGTCCCAAAGAACACAGTGGCCTCCATTATTCTTAAATGGAAGACGTTTGGAACCACAAACTCTTCCTAGAGCTGGCCGCCCGGCCAATCTAAGCCATCGGGGGAGAAGGGCCTTGGTCAGGGAGGTGACCAAGAACCCGATGGTCAATCTGACAGAGCACTAGAGTTCCTCTGTGGAGATGGCAGAACCTTCCAGAAGGACAACCATCTCTGCAGCACTCCACCAATCAGGCCTTTATGGTAGAGTTTATGGCCAGACGGAAGCCACTCCTCAGTAAAAGGCACATGACAGTCCGCTTAGAGTTTGCCAAAAGGCACCTAAAGCCTCTCAGACCATGAGAAACAAGATTCTCTGGTCTGATGAAATCAAGATTGAACTCTTTGGCCTGAATACCAAGCGTCACGTCTGGAGGAAACCTGGCACCATCCCTACGGTGAAGCATGGTGGTGGCAACATCATGCTGTGAGGACGTTTTTCAGCGGCAGGGACTGGGAGACTAGTCAGGATCGAGGTAAAGATGAACGGAGCAAAGTACAGAGAGATCCTTGATGAAAACCTGCTCCAGAGCACTCAGGACCTCAGACTGGGGCGAAGGTTCACCTTCCAACAGGACAATGACCCTAAGCACACAGCAAAGACAACACAGGAGTGGCTTCGGGACAAGTCTCTGAATGTCCTTGAGTGGCCAAGCCAGAGATCGAACATCTCTGGAGAGACCTGAAAATAGCTGTGCAGCAACACTCCCCATCCAACCTGACAGAGCTTGAGAGGATCTGCAGAGAGGAATGGGAGAAATTCCCCAAATACAGGTGTGCCAAGCTTGTAGCGTCATCCCCAAGAAGCCTTGAGGCTGTAATCGCTGCCAAAGATGCTTCAACAAAGTACTGAGTAAATGGTCTGAATACTTATGTACATTTGATATTTGCGTTTTTTTTATTTAGATAACTTTGTAAAAATTTCAAAAAACCTGTTTTTGCTTTGTCATTATGGGGTATTGTGTAGATTGATGAGGGAAAAAATCACTGTAGACTGTAGACTATCCAAGCCATAGACTGTTCTCTCTGCTTCTGCGGTACAGGAGCAACAAGTCTAACACCAACAGGCTCCTGAACAGCTTATCCCCAAGCCATAAGACTAGTAAATAACTAGAAAAATGGCTACAGAGACTATCTGCATTGACCCATCTGTTTTTTATATATTGTGACGTCACGAGAGGCTACACAGCTTTCAGCGGGATTGCTCAAGTAGTGCAAGGAGACAAGGTTCAAACAAAACAAGGATTTTATTATAGGTCTTGGGAAATTAACGAAAATATAACAAAATTCTGTTCTCTTGTGGCTCTTTAAGGGTTAACAGTTCAGGGATGTCTCTTCCACATCCAAAGTCATAATTCTCCCTCGCTCAGATAACTTTTCCCCAGCCTTACTGTAGTCCACGTTGCAGCTAGTGGCCAACCCAGCAAAAAAGTCCTTCCAAATGTCTCTCACGTATTTCCACAGGTGCATATATCCAAAGGTGAGTATTTCCCAAAGGTAAGTATCTCCAAATCCTTATATTCCTCATGGAAGTGGACGTGCAGCCCTCTTGTCCTCCAGAGCGCCCAGGTTGGAGACTGTGTCTCTTCCCTTCCCAAACCTTCAGCTCATCAGCTCCTCATTTGTTTCAGCTGCGTGGGAAGATTGGCCATAGAGGGGTGGAGTTCCCGACCATACCAGCAGATGGAGCCATAGCCGTCTGGGTTTGCAGCCACCTCAGGGGGATGTAACGTCCCTCCAGGACACAGCCTCTCGTGACATCACAATATTTTTTTTATATGCACACTCACAGGACTCTACACACTCACTCACACACACTCACACTGACACTCCAACACACACTCTGACACATACAATCATCATATATACTGTTGCTACTCTTTTTACCATGTATCCTGATGCCTAGTCACCTTACCCCTAAATATATCTACCTCTATCACCCCAGTATCCCTGCACATTGTAAATGTGTTATTGGCACTGAATCTAGAACGGACCCTGTATATAGCTTACTTACTTTTTTGTGGTTCTTCTTATTTCTATTTCTCTTGTGTTTTTTTGTGACTTATTTTTATATTACTACTGATATTCACTACTGCATTGTTAGGAAAGAGCTTGCAAGAAAGGCATTTCACTGTACTTGTGCACGTGGCAATGAAACTTAAAACTTGAAACCCTGGCTACAGCCCTGATCAGATTGCTATTATTTGTATACTAGAACTCAAATAAAGTTGCTAACCTCTTGCTTGTATGCTATTATTTTTATACTAGAACTCAAAGAAAGTTTTTAACCACTTGCTTGCATACAATTGTCCATGTATAGGTGTTTGGGAATTCAAGGGGCCTGCACGTATTTCTGGGGTGCTTATAGGTGCAGGCAGACATCAGTACACTGTAATGGAAAACTGTAATTTATACGGTAATTTTGGATATTATCAACAGTAAAATACTCTGAGACTTTTATTGCAGCATACTGTAAATTATGGTGCATTGTGGGAAAATGTTGTGTGTGGGGAAAGAATTGCTATATTTCCGAATGGTACTGTAATTCAACCCCACAGAATACAGTACTGTACCGTATCTTTGGAGCGCCAAAAACCTTTTGACCACTAGTGGGTGCATTGTATTGTTGTTTCTGTCTCTTTAACATATTCTGAGGCATGCCTTGTAAGAGGCCATATTTGTTGCACCTGTGAGTGGGAATGCTGTACCAATTGAACTCCTATGTGGTTATACTGTAGTACTCCATCAATTTAAATTGTAAAGGGTACAGATTGGAGTGGCAGCAAGTCTTAAACCTTAAATGGTTGAGCATTTTGCCATGTCCTTTTGGTCTGTTTTGTCCTGTAGTTGCTGCCAGTTTGGAAGCCTTTGTTAAGGCCTCTAGAAGTGCAAGGGATATAAAACACCAAATAATCATGAATATGCCGTAATGTGTCAACACTTTACCTAGCAGCCAACCTGCTTGCACCAATCCCTTGTTATTACAGTAAAATACTGTGAAATACAAACCCCTCCCCTCAATGAATTTCATTCATTAATTAATTCCGATTACAGTAGCATTGACTTTTTTACAGTATAATACAGTCAATTTTGTGGTATTGTACTGCATGTTATTACACAGTACTTGTTTTGATACCGTATTTATATTACAGTAGGTGTACTGTAATATGAAATACAGAATTTCATTTGGCACCGAGCAGCCTGTACACTACTGTCAAATTCACAGTAACCCTTTTACAGTGTAGGTAGTGTTGGAATATCTGAGCTGCAGATTAATGATGGGTTGGGGTGCCTTTATCGGTCTGTTGTGTATACAGTGGGGGAAAAAAGTATTTAGTCAGCCACCAATTGTGCAAGTTCTCCCACTTAAAAAGATGGAAGAGGCCTGTAATTTTCATCATAGGTACACGTCAACTATGACAGACAAAACGAGGAAAAAAAATCCTGAAAATCACATTGTAGGATTTTTTATGAATTTATTTGCAAATTATGGTGGAAAATAAGTATTTGGTCAATAACAAAAGTTTCTCAATACTTTGTTATATACCCTTTGTTGGCAATGACACAGGTCAAATGTTTTCTGTAAGTCTTCACAAGGTTTTCACACACTGTTGCTGGTATTTTGGCCCATTCCTCCATGCAGATCTCCTCTAGAGCAGTGATGTTTTGGGGCTGTTGCTGGGCAACACAGACTTTCAACTCCCTCCAAAGATTTTCTATGGGGTTGAGATCTGGAGACTGGCTAGGCCACTCCAGGACCTTGAAATGCTTCTTACGAAGCCACTCCTTCGTTGCCCGGTGTGTTTGGGATCATTGCCATGCTGAAAGACCCAGCCACGTTTCATCTTCAATGCCCTTGCTGATGGAAGGAGGTTTTCACTCAAAATCTCACGATACATGGCCCTATTCATTCTGTCCTTTACACGGATCAGTCGTCCTGGTCCCTTTGCAGAAAAACAGCCCAAAGCATGATGTTTCCACCCCCATGCTTCACAGTAGGTGAACAGTAGGTATGTACTCCTGAGTGGCGCAGTGGTCTAAGGCACTGCATCGCAGTGCTAACTGTGCCACTAGAGATCCTGGTTCGAATCCAGGCTCTGTCGCAGCCGGCCGCGACCGGGAGACTCATGGGCGGCGCACAATTGGCCCAGTGTCGTCCAGGGTAGGGGAGGGAATGGCCGGCAGGGATGTAGCTCAGTTGATAGAGCATGGCATTTGCAACGCCAGGGTTGTGGGTTTGATTCCCACGGGGGGCCAGTATAAAAAAAAAAAAATGTATTCACTAACTGTAAGTCGCTCTGGATAAGAGCGTCTGCTAAATGACTTAAATGTAATGTGTGGTGTTTTTTGAATGCAACTCAGCATTCTTTGTCCTCCAAACACGACGAGTTGAGTTTTTACCAAAAAGTTCTATTTTGGTTTCATCTGACCATATGACATTCTCCCAATCCTCTTCTGGATCATCCAAATGCACTCTAGCAAACTTCAGACGGGCCTGGACATGTACTGGCTTAAGCAGGGGGACACGTCTGGCACTGCAGGATTTGAGTCCCTGGCGGCGTAGTGTGTTACTGATGGTAGGCTTTGTTACTTTGGTCCCAGCTCTCTGCAGGTCATTCACTAGGTCCCCCCGTGTGGTTCTGGGATTTTTGCTCACCGTTCTTGTGATCATTTTGACCCCACGGGGTGAGATCTTGCTTGGAGCCCCAGATCGAGGGAGATTATCAGTTTTTTTTTATTTTTTTTTTTTTATTTCACCTTTATTTAACCAGGTAAACCAGTTGAGAACAAGTTCTCATTTACAACTGCGACCTGGCCAAGATAAAGCATAGCAGTGCGATAAAAACAACAACACAGAGTTACATATGGGGTAAAACAAAACAAAAATCAAAAAAATACAACAGAAATACAATTAATATACAGTGTGCAAATTTAGCAAGTTATGGAGGTAAGGCAATAAAATAGGCTATAGTGCAAAATAATTACAATTTAGTATTAACACTGGAATGATGTGCAAGAGATGATGTGCAAATAGAGATACTGGGGTACAGATGAGCAAAATAAATAACAATATAGGGATGAGGTAGTTGGGCGGGCTAATTTCAGATGGGCTGTGTACAGGTGCAGTGATCGGTAAGGTGCTCTGACAACTGATGCCTAAAGTTAGTGAGGGAGATAAGCGTCTCCAGCTTCAGAGATTTTTGCAGTTTGTTCCAGTCATTGGCAGCAGAGAACTGGAAGGAATTGCGGCCAAAGGAGGTGTTGGCTTTGGGGATGACCAGTGAGATATACCCCGCTGGAGCGCAGACTACGGGTGGGTGTTGCTATGGTGACCAATGAGCTAAGATAAGGCGGGGATTTGCCTAGCAGTGATTTATAGATGGCCTGGAGCCAGTGGGTTTGGCGACGAATATGTAGTGAGGACCAGCCAACAAGAGCGTACAGGTCACAGTGGTGGGTATTATATGGGGCTTTGGAGACAAAACGGATGGCACTGTGATAGACAACATCCAATTTGCTGAGTAGAGTGTTGGAGGCTATTTTGTAAATGACATCGCCGAAGTCAAGGATCGGTAGGATAGTCAGTTTTACAAGGGCATGTTTGGCAGCATGAGTGAAGGAGGCTTTGTTGCGAAATAGGAAACCGATTCTAGATTTAACTTTGGATTGGAGATTCTTAATGTGAGTCTGGAAGGAGAGTTTACAGTCTAACCAGACACCTAGATATTTGTAGTTGTCCACGTACTCTAGGTCAGACCCGTCTAGAGTAGTGATTCTAGTCGGGTGGGCGGGTGCAAGCAGCGTTCGGTTGAAGAGCATGCATTTTGTTTTACTAGTGTTTAAGAGCAGTTGGAGGCTACTGAAGGAGTGTTGTATGGAATTGAAGCTCGTTTGGAGGTTTGTTAACACAGTGTCCAATGAAGGGCCAGATGTATACAAAATGGTGTCGTCTGCGTAGAGGTGGATCTGAGAGTCACCAGCAGCAAGAGCGACGTCATTGATATACACAGAGAAAAGAGTTGGCCCAAGAATTGAACCCTGTGGCACCCCCATAGAGACTGCCATAGGTCCAGACAACAGGCCCTCCGATTTGACACATTGAACTCTATCTGAGAAGTAGTTGGTGAACCAGGCGAGGCAGTCATTAGAGAAACCAAGGCTATTTAGTCTGCCAATAAGAATGCGGTGGTTGACAGAGTCGAAAGCCTTGGCCAGGTCAATGAAAACGGCTGCACAGTACTGTCTATTATCGATCGCGGTTATAATATCATTTAGGACCTTGAGCGTGGCTGAAGTGCACCCATGACCAGCTCGGAAACCGGATTGCATAGCAGAGAAGGTACAGTGGGATTCGAAATGGTTGGTGATCTGTTTGTTGACTTGGCTTTCAAAAACTTTTGAAAGGCAGGGCAGGATGGATATGGGTCTGTAACAGTTTGGATCTAGAGTGTCACCCCCTTTGAAGAGGGGGGATGACCGCGGCAGCTTTCCAATCTCTGGGGATCTCAGACGTTACGAAAGAGAGGTTGAACAGGCTAGTAATAGGGGTTGCGACAATTTCGGCGGCTAGTTTTAGAAAGAAAGGGTCCAGATTGTCTAGTCCAGATGATTTGTAGGGGTCCAGATTTTGCAGCTCTTTTAGAACATCAGCTGTCTGGATTTGTGTGAAGGAGAAGCGGGGGGGCATGGGCAAGTTGCAGCGGAGGGTGCAGAGCTGGTGGCCGGGGTAGTGGTAGCCAGGTGGAAAGCATGGCCAGCCGTAGCAAAATGCTTGTTGAAATTCTCAATTATTGTAGATTTATCGGTGGTGATAGTGTTTCCTAGCCTCAGTGCAGTGGGCAGCTGGGAGGAAGTGCTCTTATTTTCCATGGACTTTACAGTGTCCCAAAACTTTTTGGAGTTAGTGCTACAGGATGCAAATTTCTGTTTGAAAAAGTTAGCTTTTGCTTTCCTAACTGCTTGTGTATATTGGTTCCTAACTTCCCTGAAAAGTTGCATATCACGGGGGCTATTTGATGCTAATGCAGTACGCCACAGGATGTTTTTGTGCTGGTCAAGGGCAGTCAAGTCTGAGGAGAACCAGGGGCTATATCTGTTCTTAGTTCTGTATTTTTTGAATGGGGCATGTCTATTTAAGATTGAGAGGAAATTACTTTTAAAGAACAACCAGGCATCCTCTACTGACGGAATGAGATCTATATCCATCCAGGATACCTGGGCCAGGTCAATTAGGAAGGCCTGCTCGCTGAAGTGTTTTTGGGAGCGTTTGACAGTGATGAGGGGTGGTCGTTTGACCGCGGACCCGTTACGGACGCAGGCAATAAGGCAGTGATCGCTGAGATCCTGGTTGAAGACAGCGGAGGTGTATTTAGAGGGTAAGTTAGTCAGGATGATATCTATGAGGGTACCCATGTTTACGGATTTAGGGTTGTACCTGGTAGGTTCGTTGATAATTTGCGTGAGGTTGAGGGCATCTAGCTTGGATTGTAGGATGGCTGGGGTATTAAGCATATCCCAATTTAGGTCACCAAGCAGTACGAACTCTGAGGATAGATGGGGGCAATCAGTTCACATATGGTGTCCAGGGCACAGCTGGGGGCTGAGGGGGGTCTGTAGCAAGCGGCAACAGTGAGAGATTTATTTCTGGAAAGGTGGATTTTTAGAACTAAAAGCTCAAACTGTTTGGGCACAGACCTGGATAGTATGATGGAGCTCTGCAGGCTATCTCTACAGTAGATTGCAACTCCACCCCCTTTGGCAGTTCTATCTAGACGGAAAATGTTATAGTTGGGGATGGAAATTTCAGAATTTTTGGTGGCCTTCCTAAGCCAGGATTCAGACACTGCTAGAACATCAGGGTTGGCGGAGTGTGCTAACGCAGTGAATAACTCAAACTTAGGAAGGAGGCTTCTGATATTTATGTGCAGAAAACCAAGACTTTTACGGTTACAGAAGTCAATAAATGATAGCTCCTGGGGAGTAGGAGTGATACTGGGGGCTGCAGGGCCTGGGTTAGCCTCTACATCACCAGAGGAACAGAGGAGGAGTAGAATAAGGATACGACTAAAGGCTTTAAGAACTGGTCTTCTAGTGCGTTGGGTACATAGAATAAAGGGGGCAGTTCTCCGGGCGTTGTAGAAAAGATTCAGGGCATTATGTACAGAAAAGGATATGGAAGGATATGAGTACAGTTCAGGTAATCCTAAGTGTTGGGTAACAATGAAAGAGATAGCATCATTGGAGGCATCGATTGAGCCGGTCTCGGCGTGTATGGGGGGAACAAAGGAACTATATGAGACAGTTTGAGAGGGACTAGGGGTTCTACATTGAAATTGTATAATAAGAACTAACCCAAACAGCAATAGGCAAGGCATAATTGACATAGGAGAGAGGCATAAAGCAGTCACGTGTTATTAGAGAGAGCTAAGACACAACTGGAAATAGCGATAACGTTTGGGCTAAGACTAAACAGAAAAAACAGGACAGAGTACCGTGTAAAGGAACAGTCCAGCAGGCATCAGCTGTGCAGCTGAGTGATCATAAGGTCCAGTGAACAGCAATATGTGAGTCCGAGAGCAGTTCAAATTGGTGCTTCAGCACAGCTAGCAGGGAGCTAGCAGGCTAGCTCAAGGCTAACTGGTGCTTGCTATATGGCAATGGTATCAGCCAGCAACAGGTTGCAGCTAGTCTTGGTCTTGTATGTCAGTGGTCTTGTATGTCTTCCATTTCCTAATAATTGCTCCCACAGTTGATTTCTTCAAACCAAGCTGCTTACCTATTGCAGATTCAGTCTTCCCAGCCTGGTGCAGGTCTACAATTTTGTTTCTGGTGTCCTTTGACAGCTCTTTGGTCTTGGCCATAGTGGCGTTTGGAGTGTGACTGTTTGAGGTTGTGGACAGGTGTCTTTTATACTGATAACAAGTTCAAACAGGTGCCATTAATACAGGTAACGAGTGGAGGACAGAGGAGCCTCTTAAAGAAGAAGTTACAGGTCTGTGAGAGCCAGAAATCTTGCTTGTTTGTAGGTGACCAAATACTTATTTTCCACCATAATTTGCAAATAAATTCATAAAAAATCCTACAATGTGATTTTCTGGAATTTTTTTCTCTCAATTTGTCTGTAATAGTTGACGTGTACCTATGATGAAAATTACAGGCCTCTCTCATCTTTTTAAGTGGGAGAACTTGCACAATTGGTGGCTGACTAAATACTTTTTCCCCCCACTGTAACTGTCTATTCGGGATGCCTATACTATATAGCTGCTGATTTAGTCTTTAGGGGTGTTTGTATGCAAGAATACCTGTACAGTATGTATGTTTAGGGTGCCTATAGGCAAAGGCTGTAGGTACAATACTTTTGGCATATCTGCGCTGGTATTAAAAGATTGTGTTTTGGATGCCTACAGGTGCAGCTGTAGTCTTTGCGGGGATCTCCTTGTCTGTTTGTTTAGGATGTCTATAGGTTCATCGGATGTCAGTATAGTGTCAGTGTTGGGCTGGGATTACAGATTCCAGGCATGCTCCAGAGGGAGGGAGGAGGGGGGAGAGCAGGAGGGAAAGAGAGGGAGGGAGGGAGGTGCACCCCAGTTCCCTCTGACATTGTGAGTGTCAGCCTCAGATCACTTTAATCAGAGAGAGGATATGCATGATAAAACGGATAAGGGACTTTAATCAAAAAAATTCGCTGGTCTGGAAACGTGACACACTCCGACAAGCGCGCCTCATCCCCGCTGCACCCCCATGTCACTGGCAAGGCAAGCCGTCGCGGCTCTCTCCCTCCACCATGAATATGCATGTGTTGGTGGTGGTGGTGGTGGTGGTGATGGTGATAGTGGTGGGGGAGGAGGCTAGGTAGAACATTAAAATGGCCTATTGTTTGTTCAGCTGCACAGTGTATGGCGACCAGAGGAAATATCTAAACAGACGCCCCTTGAACACTCTCCCAACATCCTTTACGTTTCCTTCATAACACCACCGACAGACACAACAAACAGCTGTGTGTGTTGATCCTGTAAGTACTCACATACACAATGTATATATAAAGGCACATGCGGTACATCATTCTTAACTTTTCCCCAGGATTAAAGTTTCCCCAGGATTACGTTTCCCCAGGATTAAGTTTCCCCAGGATTAAGTTTCCCAAGGATTAAGACTTTTCCTCGTCTTCACATCTATAGCAGTAACTAGTAGTTAATTATTGTCATGTTCTCCAAGCATTTAGCGTGTTCACCTGTGTATAGAACACAAACGTGCTACTGCTGCATGATCATAGGCTCCCCCAGAACAGTTGTATGTTGCAAATGCCATTATCATACAATATGAATCACCACTTGACCCGATTCGAAGAAATGCCTTTCATTCAATTTTGTTAATTATTACACATACTGAAACTGTTCTAGAAAACAGACTTAAGAGACTTTAATGAAATGATAGGGTACACACTCAGTTTAGGAACCCTACCGTACACATAGAACCTTGGGAATAAAGCAAAGCTACTAATCTACACTTCAGTGTTGACAGTAATTTGACCCTGCCATTGTGAACAGGGAGAGAGAGTATCACAGGATTCATGGACCTGACCGCCTGGCCCCTTTGACTCCATGAAAGGCTTGAAGGCTGTAAATCAAATAAAATGTTATATGTAACATGCTTCGAAACAACATGTGTAGACTAACAGTGAAATGCTTACTTACGGGTCCTTTTCCAACAATGCAGAGTTAAAGATAAAAAAATACAAGATAAAGAATTGAAATAGTGACACATGAAATAAATACACAATGAATAACGAATAACAATAATGAGTAAAAATGACATGGCTATATACAGGGAGTACCAGTACTGAGTCTATGTACAGGGATACAAGGTAATTGAGGTAGCTATGTACATATAGGTAGGGGTAAAGTGACTAGGCAACAGGATAGATCATAGACTGAGCTGCAGCAGCAGTGTATGTGGAGCAGTATAGCAGTGTATGTGGTGAGTGTGAAAGTGTGTGTGTGTGGCGTCAGTATGCATGTGTGCGCATGTTGTGTGCCCATGTTATGTGTGTGTGGGCATGTGTGTATGTGTGTGTTGGGGTGTAAGTATGTGTGAGTGGCACAGTGGTGTATATTTAATTCTGAAAGTGTTAGATGTACACTATTTCCAGTGAACACATGAGTTTCACTGAACTGGTGTTAAAATCACACTTTTGAAAGTGTTAAAGATTTAACTCTGCAGTGTTCCCCATTTAACTCTGAAAGTGTAAAATGTACACTATTTTCAGTGAACATATGTGTCTCACTGAACTGGTGTTAAAATGGTTGTGTATTGGGTATAGTGGTGGTGGGCACGTTAAGGAGCTCGCACAGCACTCCCATATATAGTGTGTGTGCCCCATAGGTGTGAAGGTACACAGTCCCCTGCTGACAAGGTGTTCAAGTTTATTGCCTGCACCGTGGAGTATATAGTCTAAACTTACCTTCTGCGTCCTCGTTATTGGATTGTACTTTCACTATGTCACGGACATAATAAAAATGTCATTTTTTAAAGTGTTAAAGATTTTACTCTGTTGCACTGTTCCCCGTTCAACTCTTAGTGTTCAAATGAACTTGACTGTGGTGTTTGCACAGCTCTACTCTAGAGTAATACTCAACACCTACAGTGTAAAACATAACACTTGATTTAGAGTAAACTGGACTCACTTTGCTTAGTGCTGTTACACTTTCTCAGTGTAAGAAATTAACACCTGTAGTTTTACAGTAAATACTTTTTGGGTGTTGTTATAACATTGTATGGTGTAAAGCCTAATTTGCATATTTCCCAGGGTGCTTTTTATTTTCAAGTTAATTGTAGAGTTAACACCCATGACGGTATTTGTTAGTGACAGTAGCTAGGTTTCCATCCAGTTGGCAACAGATTTTCATGAGAATATTCAAAAATGAACATGGACAATATTTGCATTTTCCCACCAGTGGTGTGTTTCTACCAAGCCAGTGCGTGATTACGTAGTGCACACAAAATGTACTTTTCTGCTTAAATGTTCCTGTACCCCCATTGCATTTTCGACTCTACTGATAGTTTTTTCATAGAAAACTGTTGCATTAAATAGCAAATGTGCCTACTCTGGTCTTGGCATGTGTGCTCCAGGCAACAGCTTGTAGATAACCAACAGTGCGGGTAGGCTGTGTGCGGGTAGGCTAGACTACATTATGAGATTATCAAATAGCAGTCAAGCGTCTATCATCATGTCACCAGAATAAGACCCTCGATATTTGTTGGAAAGGAGCATCAAACTCATCATCGTGCACATTCACCACCCTGTGAAGTTCATCATAACCTATTTCATCTGTAGCCTAATAAACTGCATGGTTTCCCGAGTCGTAGTGGGAGGACCACACAGCATGTCATCTCATGACTCCAAGTTTACTTGGATATGATGGTTATTATATAAATATATGGCCCACCACCTTGATTCGGTCCTATGTAGCAAAATTTGAAATCGTGTTTTTTACATTGGATAAAAGTAGAGACTCAGAGCTCGAAAATGGTATATCATACACTGCAGTTGAGGAACAATGGGAAAGTAATTCTGCTTCGAAAGTTGATAAACTTGTTACCCCACTTTTGAGAAAATGGCCTGTGAATGTTTTGGTACACTTACTGGAGAGCTCTTCTTTGTCTACACCCATTCAGCATCGTTCATACCCTCTTAAGCCTTAGCCCCACCCATCTCTTTAAGGATTCACATGTGAGGCCATGTGCTAAACAGAGTGCGTAACACACACTATATCACGTAAAATCAAAGTTTATTTGTCACATGCACAGGATACAGAATTTGTAAACGGTACAGTGAAATGGTTACTTGCATAGTGGAGTCTTTTGTTTAGACCCATAATCCCAACCCATACTACCATGCATCATGCATGAATCTGCAGGTAGCTAAAGCTAACCAGCTAGGTTCAATGTTAGCTAGATAGCTAACATTAGGCTATAACTACCAATGCAAATGGCTTTCTGAGATACGAATAACATTACTACACAGCTCATACACGTAACGTTAGCTAGCGAGCCAGCCAGCCAACAGTATGCTTTAATTTGAAATGAAAAAAAAAACATTCTGACAAAATTAGAAACGTATAATATCTGAAAATGTAGCTAGACTCTTACCCGTATACATGAATGAATGCTTCTCCCTCTCTGTCATGGATGCCATGGTTGTCCTTAGCTAACCAATTAGGTTCAATGTTAGCTAGCTAGCTAACATTATGGTATAACTAGCAATGCAAATGGCATTCTGAGATACAAATAATATTACAACACAGCTCATACATGTAACGTTAGCTAGCAAGCCAGCCAGCCAGCTAACGTTAGCTAGCTAGCTAACAGTATGCAATGAAAACATTTTTAAATAAAAATATGTAGCTAGACTCTTACCCGTATACGTGGATGAACGCTTATCCCTCTCTGTCATGGATGCCATGGTTGCCCTTAGTTTGAAGATGTAATCCAGCCTTCTGTGTTCTCTTTTCGACTCCCACCGCATTTGCAATCATACTCTGCTTCCACCAGGCATTCCACTGATTTCAAAACTCGGTCAACTTCTTCTGTGAAAACAATACTGTTGATTGCCGTTTCTTCGCCATCACTGTCATCAAAAGACTCTACAATGTCTGGTTTAATGAAAGTGTTTTGACCTAAATCAGGGATTTCCTCATCGTCTGATTCATTTTCAGAGTCAGAGTGAGTCAGCATGGCACGATCGTCCTCCAGAAAGTAGTCCATCACAACTTTTTCCCACTGATCTTTGTCAATAGCGTCTGTGAAATTCAGGGCAGCAATCTTGAGAGCAGTAGCAACACTTGTGCAGGCCAATCCGAACTCATATCTCGGCATGTCCAGCACATCCATTATCTCAGCCAATCATGGCTAGCAGGACGGTTCCTGCCTTTTTCTGTGGCTAAACCAACTTATTTTTTTTTATTCGTATTTACAGATGGCATACAAGTTTGTTATTAAGGCACATGAAAGTTCACATGTTACAGAAGGCATTTATGTCAAAAAGAAATGCTTTTTGATTTAAACATTTGTTTTACATTCAAATGCCTCTCCTGTGAAGTAGTGATGTGGGACATATGCCTAGCTTCTTGGAATGGGTCACATATTTGGGCATAAAGGTGTTTCCGCTGCCATTTCTCGCATAACATATTTTACCGACACAAAAAGACCATGTCGAACGAACAAATTCCTGTTTACATTACAGCTGTCGTGATTTTTTTTCATATGGTATGACTTTACTCACATAAAAACTGTGGATGGAAATGTGGTTAGAGACATGGTCATTGAATTCTTTAGTGATGTTACGTTTGATATCGGAGCTCCGAGGCACGCGTCGAAATCGCTAAGCAGCTAACTTCGAAGCAGTGTGCCGAGTTGTGTATCACTTTATCAGAAGTACCTCATCAATGACGTCCAAAGCTTCGTTTGATCACGTGCTTTTTCAAACCGTGTGTTGCAAAATGGGAGATGCCACTGATTTCACCTTGGTTCTGGTGCTTTCTTCGATTCCAAACACCAACATCTACTGGACACCGTACTTACAAATATAGTTAGGATTTTGTACATGTAGGTTCACCTGACCGGTAGCTTAGCAGGTAGCGTAGGTAACTATGGAACATTCAGGGATGTGAGGGTATGAGGTCGAATTCCGTTAAAGGCACACTATTTAGATTTTTTTTTTATGTGAAACCGCACTTTCTGCACTGTTGTTCAAATAATTTGTTTTATTTAGCATAGGTTCTGTCTTAAGCATATTGTCTTAAACAATGCCATAGATTCCATTTTTGAAAAATAGTAAACTTTAAGACAAAAAAAGGGAAGCATTATTTAAGATGCGAACCTGGTATTCCAACTGATTATATGCTACTAACGGCAAAAAAAAAATCCTGAAATTCACACGCTGCTATTTATTGCTGACCAGCAGATGTCACTAATGTGCATTGTGAACTAATAATGACGCGCTGAATACTGAATCATTTTTTAGCACAATTTTATGAAAGTTCCGAAGCCTTCAGAAAGCCTCAGTTTCCCATCACTAGAATTCTTTCCTTTTAAAGGCCTGTGACTTACACCAAGTGAGTACCTAGGCAAATACTATCATAAAAATTAGTGTTTGTTACTTTTGATGCTGGAGCTCCGAGGCATGCTTCAAAATCTCTAAACAGTGTACTTCAAAGCAGTGTGCCAATACCTGTATCACTTTATCAGAAGCATGTGATCAATGACGTCAGAAGCTTTGTTTCGTCGAACAGTCTCCTTAATGAATTGCCATTATCCTGACAGTCATTCTTTTTAATGCGGGTTGCGGGTTAATAAAAATTCCAACTGTTGAATATCCTAATTCTGTTTGAATTCCAATGGGAATTTCACATCACTATGCAAGACAGCATAATGTGATTTGCAGGCATGATGTGACCTGTAAACCAGGAGCTTTCTAACACCACTGAGTTACGGTAAAACTAGGCCATCAAAGTAAGGCCTTATGATATGTAATGTACTGTATATTGTCATTGAGTTTCATTTTAATGATAACATTCACCTAGGAACTCAGTTGGTGAAAGCCACAAGCTTTTTAAAGGACAGAATTCAACAACCATTTCTGTGTCACACACAAATACAGTCATGGGCGGTAACTCTACAATTCGCTCAAAATGAAAAGGCACCCTGGAAAATATGCAAATGAGTCTTTACACCATACACCATTTCATTATATTTCACTCCACTGTAGAGTGAAATAGTGTGAATTTTTTTACCCCACAGTAGAGTGAGTGCATTTTATATTTCACTCCAGAGCAGTGCCTAAATGCCTATTAGTTCACTCCAGCGCATAGTGAATTGAACACAGCCAGTGTTCATTTTCTGCTCAGTATAAGGTTACAGAAACACTGTCTAAATGTTAACATTTTAACGCTTTTGAAAGTGTGAAATTCACGCTGTTGAGAGGTTTAGTTCAAAAAAGGTTCAATGCAGGTAGTCCGGGTAGCCATTTGATTAGCTATTCAGCAGCCTTGTTTAGCAACTTATGGCTTGGGGGTAGAAGCTGGTCAGGGTCCTGTTGGTTCCAGACTTGGTGTACTGGTATCGCTGACCGTGCTGTCGAAGAGAGAACAGTCTATGGCTTGGGTGGCTGAAGTCTTTGACAATTTGTTGGGCCTTCCTCTGACACCACCTGGCAGACATGGCTGTGTATGTGTGTGTGTGTGTGTGTGTGTGTGTGTGTGTGTGTGTGTGTGTGTGTGTGTGTGTGTGTGAGCGTGTGCATGTTCGTGTACACTCGGTGTGTGCCTGTATGTGTGTACATTGAGACGCAGTTCTAAACACAGACGGGGTGTCGTGTCGCAGTGACAGCGACGTGTGTGTCAGCAGATGGCCTCTGAACACTAGTCTTTACTGTGCAAGCCCAGCTCCTCTCTCTTTTCCTCTCTCTGTTTGAGCAACAGTATGGACAGATGTGGATTGACACTCCTAGGACCCCCATGCACTCTCTAGCACATCAAAGCTAATGAAGGATAGTCAAGTGCCACTGAAGGGGAGAGGAGGAGAAAAAAACACAGTGGAATAATTGCTTCTCCAGCTATGATAATGAATTAGCACATACATGCATTTCAGAGCAGGTCATACATGTAGAGCAGATGGTCTTTAAGAAAACATGTATGAGTCAGTGGTATCAGAAAAAAAAAAAGGCTAAGCCTATTTGCATAATATATTGGTTGGGGGTTGAAGGTAATAAAGGCAATTAACCATTTGATATCAGGGACCCTTTAAATGGTAAGAGTTGTTTGAGATGGTTTCTGCTATAGAACTGGAATTAGTCTTTTATAATTCTATGGTCTCTGCAGCAAAGACATACTCAAAAGTTTTGAATATTGACACTTTGTTTATTGCAACTTGTTTGTGATTAGTACAGTAGACACTGCATTATTACTACATTATAACTTTCTAAACGTGTGTGTTTGGGTGCGCGTGTATGTGTGTGTGTTTCTATGTGAGTGTCTTAGTGTGTCCATGCGGGTGTGTTTCTCTACCTCTCTCTCTTCACGGTGATTAAATATGCAAAGCCATTCCCCTGATTATTCTTTCCCAGTTGTAGTCGAGACGAAGAGCGGTGTCTCTCCCGCCTTTTTGTGCCCATAACCGTTATTGGCTCACCTTCCAGAACAAATCCCTCCAATTCATAGGATCATCATTTAGAGGGCAGGGAGCTTGTTAACCTAATGATTAAGTTAAACCAGCCCTTTAAGAATATATGGATGTGCTTCATCTGAGCAGAACAGTGTAATGGTTTGGAAATGAAGGGGCAGGCAGGCCGGTAGGCTGGCTGGCTGATGGAAGGAGGCTGAGGTGAGATGGCTGGGGGCAGGTCAAGGAGGCAGACTGAATGGGAAATTACACTGATCAAAGGAAAGGAGGAAAACAATGTGTATTGACTTGTAGGACATGTCGATATAGGCTTGCTTGTCAACATGTAAATACAGGTCTATTATTTACACTGGATGTGTTATTTTGTGTGATTGTTTTTGGAGCATAGGCGCCCTAAATTAATCTGACGTGTCCAAAACATTTAAAGAGTAATTTGATGTGAAGTTAAAGGTGTTTGCTTAAATTGAATTGGATAATGTTGAATGAGATATTCAGTATAATTCACAATGTTCTTTCTTTCTTTCTTTCTTTCTTTCTTTCTTTCTTTCTTTCTTTCTTTCTTTCTTTCTTTCTTTCTTTCTTTCTTTCTTTCTTTCTTTCTTTCTTTCTTTCTTTCTTTCTTTCTTTCTTTCTTTCTTTCTTTCTTTCTTTCTTTCTTTCTTTCTTTCTTTCTTTCTTTCATCTGTCTTTCTACTTTTCTCTCTCCCTCCCTCTCTGTCTTGTCCGCAGCTCTTGTCTCGTGTTGGGTGACCTCCTTCTTCCTGTCAACCAGATCACTCTCCATGCCACTCAAACCCCTTTTCTCTTCTCTCCTCTTCTCTCTTGCCTATTGATCCTGGTCAGTGGCGATCGATCACGCCAGAATATTACATCTTAATTATCCACAGGCTGGCTGGCTGGAGTTCAGAGCCCAAGGCAGCATCCCAAATGGCACCCTATTCCCTTTATAGTGCACTACTTTTGACCAGGGCCCATAGGGCTCTGGTCAAAAGTAGTGCACTATGTAGGGAATACGGTGCATTTTGGGACACAGCCCAGGACTACTCCTGTTTCTGTCACCAAAACGCCAGCCAAAGTCACTGAGTGAAACTCCGCTACTCACAGAGTCAGGGAGTCTGCTGACGCTAAATTTAGCTAGCGCCTAGCTCTAGAACCCTAGAACTCAGAGGAAGTTCTTACTGTGTGCTGTTCTTTTTCCTTCTTCAGAGTTGAGAAGGGGCTGGTTATTGTTTGAGATGGTTTTATTTGAGATGGTGAGATAACATCATTTAACTTTGTAACATCATTTAACTTCAGTGTCATTATCTCACAAGATTTATGGAGATATGGGACGTATCGTCGGCGCGGCTCGAGTCATACCATTAAAATTAATGAGAGAGGGTGTTCATCCCATATGGCACCCTATTCACTATATAGTGCACTACTTTTGACCGGGACCCATACGGCTCTGGTCGAAAGTACAGCACTATATACCAAACAGGGTGCCATTTCAGATGCAGCAAGGTCAGAGGAGATTGAAAGAATATCTACTATTGATGTTATCTACATATTTAGTCACTGTTTACAGAAGCTTTGTTATTTGTTTGAAATTAATATGAACTTATTCTGTCAGATTTAAATTGTGTCCGATGTCTATGGAGATAAAGGGAATTAGCGACCCTGAATATATGGCTTTTGATGGAGATGTATTATGCAAATGTTATTTTGATTGTCGGAATACATGTTTTGGAAGTTAGCTGTGTAGTGTTTGTTGTGTATCGTTTCATTGTTATACTGTGGCTCGAAGTAGCCCTAATATCTAAGTAGGGTTCAACTTCATCTGGATAGAGTAGTCTAGTATGGTTGGTCCTCACTGGATATGGATAAATGACTTCGTCCTTCCAAATCTTCTTGAACATTACAAATTGGTTATTACACTTACACACAATGTATTGTGTTATGTAGAGTTCATATCTTTATTTCAAGATGTGTTTCAGATACTGATGGTTCAGGGCAACATAGGATAATGTGCAAGAAATACCCCTTCTCCTTACCTCACCTAAAAAAGTGAAAGAAGCATGAGAGGATACACTATAAAGATCGAGCAGCCAGCCACTAGGGTACTGCATGGAGGGAAGAGGGGAGGGGGCTGGTTATAGCTGCTCTGAATGAAATTACAGCCGCTGGGCACTACCTGTTGCTGGGGGTTGGTTACAGAGATGGCTCTATTGTGGATGTGGAGGGGCGCGTAGGGTGTGTGTGTGTGTTTGTGTGTGTGCGTGCATGTTCACCTGTCTGTGCATGTGTGTGAGTGCCATGCACCTCTTTGTGTGTGTGTGGGTCTCTCTGTGTGTGTGTGTGAGTGTGAGTGAGTGTGTGTGTGTGTATGTGTGTGTGTGTGTATGTGTGTGTGTGTGTGTGGGGGGGTATTGAACGCATGTAGAACAGGATACAGGCAGTGAGGATGTGTGCTGTTAAACCAGGGCTTCCAGCGCTCTGAAGTGGACAGATCAGATGCAGACGAGATTAGATTTCGTTTAAAAGCCTCTCCGGCGCACTAATGGCATGGGGCCGCGAGCGCAGAGGCCAGAGTAAGGTCAGTGGCGTGGAATTGAATGCCCTCCAGCTAATCTCACATCTACCCCCCCCCCATCTCACAGACACACACTGGTGCACACAAACACACACACACACACACTGGTGCACATACACACATACAGAGAGAGAGAGAGAGATCGAGAGCGAGACACACACATACAGTGGGGAGAACAAGTATTTGATACACTGCCGATTTTGCAGGTTTTCCTACTTACAAAGCATGTAGAGGTCTGTAATTTTTATCATAGGTACACATCAACTGTGAGAGACGGAATCTAAAACAAAAATCCAGAAAATCACATTGTATGATTTTTAAGTAATTAATTTGCATTTTCTTGCATGACATAAGTATTTGATCACGTACCAACCAGTAAAAATTCCGGCTCTCACAGACCTGTTAGTTTTTCTTTAAGAAGCCCTCCTGTTCACCACTCATTACCTGTATTAACTGCACCTGTTTGAACTCGTTACCTATATAAAAGACACCTGTCCACACACTCAATCAAACAGACTCCAACCTCTCCACAATGGCCAAGACCAGAGAGCTGTGTAAGGACATCAGGGATAAAATTGTAGACCTGCACAAGGCTGGGATTGGCTACAGGACAATAGGCAAGCAGCTTGGTGAGAAGGCAACAACTGGAAGAAAATGGAAGAAGTTCAAGATGACGGTCAATCAGCCTCGGTCTGGGGCTCCATGCAAGATCTCACCTCGTGGGGCATCAATGATCATGAGGAAGGTGAGGGATCAGCCCAGAACTACACGGCAGGACCTGGTCAATGACCTGAAGAGAGCTGGGACCACAGTCTCAAAGAAAACCATTAGTAACACACTACGCTGTCATGGATTAAAATCCTGCAGCGCACGCAAGGTCCTCCTGCTCAAGCCAGCGCATGTCCAGGCCCGTCTGAAGTTTGCCAATGACCATCTGCATGATCCAGAGGAGGAATGGGAGAAGGTCATGTGGTCTGATGAGACAAAAATAGAGCTTTTTGGTCTAAACTCCACTCGCCGTGTTTGGAGGAAGAAGAAGGATGAGTACAACCCCAAGAACACCATCCCAACCGTGAAGCATGGAGGTGGAAACATCATTCTTTGGGATGCTTTTCTGCAAAGGGGACAGGACGACTGCACCGTATTGAGGGGAGGATGGATGGGGCCATGTATCGTAAGATCTTGGCCAACAACCTCCTTCCCTCAGTAAGAACATTGAAGTTGGTTGTGGCTGGGTCTTCCAGCATGACAACGACCCGAAACACACAGCCAGGGCAACTAAGGAGTGGCTCCGTAAGAAGCATCTCAAGGTCCTGGAGTGGCCTAGCCAGTCTCCAGACCTGAACCCAATAGAAAATCTTTGGAGGGAGCTGAAAGTCCGTATTGCCCAGCAACAGCCCCGAAACCTGAAGGATCTGGAGAAGATCTGTATGGAGGAGTGGGCCAAAATCCCTGCTGCAGTGTGTGCAAACTTGGTCAAGACCTACAGGAAACGTATGATCTCTGTAATTGCAAACAAAGGTTTCTGTACCAAATATTAAGTTCTGCTTTTCTGATGTATCAAATATTTATGTCATGCAATAAAATGAAAATGTATTACTTAAAAATCATACAATGTGATTTTCTGGATTTTTGTTTTAGATTCCGTCTCTCACAGTTGAAGTGTACCTATGATAAAAATTACAGACCTCTACATGCTTTGTAAGTAGGAAAACCTGAAAAATCAGCAGTGTATCAAATACTTGTTCTCCCCACTGTATATTCATGCATGCATGCACACACACACACTTGGCAGAATTGTGCATACTCTCTCTGCCTGTGTGTATAAACCTGATTTTGACATGGGATACAGTATTATAGGCCAGTTCTGAGTTTGTTTAATTTGTTATGTTCCCTGCCCTACACTGACCGAGTGGCTGCTTTCTGAAGGGCAAAATGGAGTACAGCTAAAGGTTGGTGAGAAAGGAAAAATTACTTTCAAGTCGATATGTGGAGAAGTGTCAGACCTGTTGAGGAAAACAAAGTTCCCTCTGTTGCTGTGAGTTTGTTCTGTGAATGGATAATCTGAACAATATGTCTAGGAGTGTTATTCCAATTAAGAAACCCAGTGCATTGAGTATTCTATCATCTCTTCACAGACAACTGCGCCATGATGCAATGGTCTGGGACTCCACATGCAAATTAGAATTAATTTCTAATCCTAAACAGAAGAGTTCAAGATGGCAATTTAATTTGCCCCTCTTTCTTTTTTTCTAGGAATTCTTTCTATTTTCCCCCAGCAGTCCCAGGTGCCAGAGCAACTTTGAAGAAGTAAGATATCAATAGTTTATTGGCATGGAGTATTAATTTAACAAGGGCACATTTCACAGACACTTGGTGAAAATGATTTTTATTGAGGATTTAAATATTTTTTATCCACTCTGGAGATTAGTAAAACATAATGAATTTTTGAATAGAATGGAAAAGGCATTAATGAAAACTTCCCTAAGATAACTTCTAAAATAGATAAAAGGTCCTTTAGGAATTATGACATTATTATGTGACAATGTTTGGAAGGAGAGCACACTGTTTCATGATTGAAGCAATTTTGAGGAAATAACTGTTCACTGTAGAGTTCCTCACCTCAGTTACGGCAATGCTACAAAACTACATTGGATAGTAAATACCAATTGACAATTTCACAAACATATTAATATAATCATAATGTACATCATTTAGCCACACAACTGCTAAAAATGCATACGTAACTACATCAAATACAATTCCATTTATCAAAAGGAGATTGCTCCATTAATTGAATAATGGCACATTGCATCCTCAAAAGCCCGTAGCAAAGTGATAGCTTAACAAACAAACAGATTTAAGGCTATCGTTATCAGTTGTACATGGCTATCTGAAACAGAAATCAACAGGCTAATCAATTAGCTATGTTTGGACAGCTGAGAAGATTATTGCTGGCATGTCTCTATAGCGATGCTACGCAGTTAACCTTAATACAGAATTGTCTTGTAAAGGACAGATAAATATAATCTTAAAATTCCTCCACTCTCCTAGCTGAGCAGTTTATGAACAATTCTTAGCTAGGTCCACGTTACTATTCAAATACACACTGTCATCAAAATACCTCTTAAACCCACTCAAACAATAACCCACCCTATCTCTCTTTTCAGTCTGCTTTTGTGTTAGAACCTGCCTCTCTCCACACTCCTTGGCACGGGAGACTGTAAAGGCAGAAGGCACCTGAAGACTTTCTGACCGGGGCCCTGGAACCCAATCAGCTGACCCATTCCAAATCCACCCCTGAACCGTGCATGGAAATAGCCCAGGAGCCAGTGGGGTGTGGGCCTGGTGGGCGCGGGGTGGGCACGGGTGCAGGCCCCGGGTAGGCCCTGGCGCAGGGCGTGGGCAGGCCTGGGTGAACACGTCAGGTTGATTTATGTGACGCCTGGCCCTGCCTGACCCCTGTTTGTGGGCAAGCTGGCTCTGGCTGGGTCTCAAATGACACCCTATTCACTTTAAAGTGCACTACTTTTGACCAATCCCCAAATTAAAAAAGGTGACATTCTGTACTGTGGGCCCTGGTCAAAAGTAGTGCACTATAAAGGGGAAAGGGTGCCATTTGGGACACAGCCTCTGTCTGGCTGGCCCTGGCATGCATCTCCTGGCTGGACTGGGGCCTGGGCTGGGGCTGGCTCTCCATGTCTCCCCTGGCTGGTGTCCACCTGTTCTCTCAGAGTCCACCACACACGGCCAAACGCTAGAGGAGGAGAGGATGGAGAGAGAGGAGGAGGAGAGGATGGGGTTAGGTGGGGGATGCCAACGGCTCTAGGTCATTGATCACTATTCAGTTGTAACTAAGGCTAAAAAAAGAGATGTTGGAGTAGAGGGAAGGAATTGGGGTTGACCCATGATGGCTTGCCCAGACTAGCCTGTCCAGCTGGCTGTTGTATGACCAGAGGTCTAAACTAAACAATAGAGTGACTGACTGGATAACTGTCCTAACATGCCTAAGGTATTGTGGAATGTGTGGTGAGGAAGGTATTCTGTGTTACAACTGGTGAACTGTGACCTGGGCTTAAGGGTAGACCTGCAAAGCATCCAATGTAGTACAGCGCAGTGTGGACACAGATTTCCTTGAATAGATTGAGTTGAAGACATGCTTTGCATGGTATGTTGTTGTAATTGGATGTTTTGTTTTTCAGAAAAAGTTCAGTCAGATTGAACTGATTTCAGCAGTTCATACAGCAGTTCAGATGTACAGTTCTCTCTCTCTTTTGTTGTCCTGGGAAGTTTGTCCAATTGAGACAGGATGGGTAGAAGGAGTCAATGATCAAACTATCCCCCATTCCCATCTCTTCCTTCTCACCCTCTCTTCCCTCTCTTCCCTCTCGTTCCGTGGCACCACCTGATCAGTGGGGGTTCCAATTAGGTTGTCTGGGAGTTCCAGAGGCTCGCCCATGCGGAAAGAGATGAAATGGAGGGAATCATTGGCCATCGATACCCAATTATAAGACTATAGGGCACCACTAACTTTCAATGATCCCTTGCACTGGGCTACTGAGTGACTGGGCCCCTCCATTCTCTGCACACTATTGTTTCTTGGTCAGTTGTTTTAGGGACAATAGTGGGGTGATAGACCACAAACACATGATGAGAATCCTGCTGAGACAATATCACTGAGGAGTCTGATTTTATATTGGGCGTTGCTAAAACTGTGCATTTACATGGTAACTACATAACAAATGCATTTTACCTTCAATGAAAACACATTATTTCGCTTATTTGAGTATGATAGCGGCTTGCAGTTTTATATTTTTCACATTGAATGACGTATGTACACAGGACCAATAATGATGTTGTTAGCAGGACGCTATGTAGCTGTGGCTTGTTACATTATTTACATGTATTTTACTCATATACAGTACGTACACTAGTGGTGGTCAGTGCTGTTTCAGATGAGGGAGGACAATTTGTTTTTCAGGAGCATGGCCTTATTTCTATTACAGCATATTGGATGACTGTCATTCATATTCCATTCACCCAGTTAAATGTAACAGCGATAGGTTTAGGCTACTACATGATACTCACATTTTCCCTATAGCCATCAAGAGGTTGCTACAACCTAGCCTATGAATGAAATTTTACAACGTAGGTGCACACAGGTCGAGAGAAAGATGTGATATGACCGACAGTGACACATGGACAGACAGTGACATTCAATACCACCTTGCACACTCTTGCCTGCATCTAGCTGATAGTGGGTGTAATCATTAGTCCAACAGTTGCAAACGAGAGTTTCTATTGGACAAATTCAGGTATGTTTATCCCCGTTTTGTTCCGTTTGCTTCTGTTTAAGAAACGTTTTTCAACAGAATTGGCAGAATGAATACACCCCTGATCACGCGTAAACACAGTTCACAGTTTCATAGCAGCCACGTTGTATTCCTTCTCGCATCTACGTTATGCGCTCTCCTCCTTTCACCTCTTCCCTTCCCTTGTGGACTTCAATGCACAACACATCAGCTGTATGTGACCAGGCAAAAAAAACGTTCCAAGTCAAACCGCTACACACAGCCTACATCATTGTCACTATATTAGCTAAAATAACGTCATAGTCAGCATAGCTAATAGTACTAACACATTAGTAAACCAGCTACAATCATACAGTAACGTTACAGTGTACAGTCAGTAAGCAGTTACACCGGCGGACCCCTGTGGCAATACATTTGTTAAACCAAACGCTTACCTTGACTTGGAAGAGTTCCAGTGTTGTATTGCATAGTCATAGCCAGCTAGCTAACATAGCATCCCTCTGTTTGAGCAGGGTGTTTCAGTAGGCTAAACTAGCTAGCTGCATTTGCTAGCTAAGTAAGTGAATCTGAAAGTGAAAAAAAAGGACAACATTTCTCTCTTGCATCTCCTTCATTTAGGAAGAAATTAATTTGTTAAAAACTGTTCAACTATTGTCTTTCTCTCTCTTTGAGTCAACTACTCACCACATTTTATGCACTGCTGTGCTAGCTAGCTGTAGCTTATGCTTTCATTCTCTGATCCTTTGATTGGGTGGACAACATGTCAGTTCATGCTGCAAGAGCTCTGATTGGAGGACGTCCTCTGGAAGTTGTAATAATGACTGTGTCTATGGAAGGGGGTGAGAACCATAAGCCTCCTAGGTTTTGTATTGAAGTCAATGTACTCAGAGGAGGACGGAAGCTAGCTGTCCTCCGGCTACACCACAGTGCTACCCTACAGAGTGCTGTTGAGGCTACTGTAGACCTTCTTTGCAAAATAGTATGTTTTAATCAATTATTTGGTGACGTGATTATATTCAGTATAGTTTTATCTAAAAAGGATAACTTTTTTAATGTTTTAAAATGTTACTTTTTATGAAATTCACTGAGGATGGTCCTCCCCTTCCTCCTCTGAGGAGCCTCCATTGACGTACACTAGCTGTGCCACTAGAGATCCTGGTTCGAATCCAGGCTCTGTCGCAGCCGGCCGTGACCGGGAGACCCATGGGGCGGTGCACAATTGGCCCAGCGTCGTCCAGGGTAGGGGAGGGAATGGCTGGCAGGGATGTAGCTCAGTTGGTAGAGCATGGCGTTTGCAACGCCAGGGTTGTGGGTTCGATTCCCACGGGGGGCCAGTATGGAAAAATAATTTTAAAAAAAGAATGTATGCACTCACTAACTGTAAGTCGCTCTGGATAAGAGCGTCTGCTAAATGACTAAAATGTAAATGTACACTCAACAGATGTTTAGCTTGAACAACAGAGTTGTTAAGATCAGACCATCCATTTTCCTTTTTTTCATATTATACTGGAGAGAATGTGTGAGGGTCAGTATTTCAATATCTCCAAGGTAGCCACCCTAACATGTACATATCACTAATCCCGTGTATGCATTATTAAATATTACACACACATCAGTTTCGCAACGCATTACTTTCATATTACCAGTAGGAGACATGGTTAATTAGGTAGGGGTGACACGTATGGCTGCAGGCTTTCATCTGAAGAATTATCTCAGGAGTTGAGACAGACAGCCAGGTCCTCTGACTGGGCCCTGAACCAACCACCTTCTTAAAATCTTTCAACCTCCTCCCTTCTCCTGCCTCCCTTTCCCCCACGATCACTCATATTACACAGACACCCAAATCATCCAGATACAGGTCACACACTGATGACTTTCCATCAAGGACCCGAGGTGTCCTGTAATATGCCTGAGAGTGACAAGTGGTGCGGGCCTCCCCTGACACTCTGTTCATTTGCACATCAATAAGGAGCGGAGGAAGGCTTTGACCCAATTAGTGGAGAGGAGAGAGGGATGAAACAGCTTCCTGGTTTCCTCCTGATCATCCTCACAGGGGAGGGGAGGGACGGCACTCCGTGCTGCGCCACGGCAACCGTCCGTCTGCTCCCACCTCCTGGGTCATCTGCCGGTGAGTGACCGGATCAGTGCCGGAATCCAGGGTTAGCCAGGGGTCAACGGGATGAAAGGAATGTAGTGCTTAGCCAATCAGAAGGCTAGGGACAGGCTGTGTGGAGTGGTGAAGGAGAAGTGGCCCAGAGGCAGAGAGCTATGTGGTGCCACTGCCAGAGAGGCTGACCTGGTCTGACCCAACTCGAGCCGACTTCATCCTGAGAGACTCCCTATCCTTCACCTAAACAGAGTAGTGGAGGGGAGTGTTGGAGGAAGAAAGGGATGAACATTGAGAGAGAGAGGGAGAGAGAAAGGAAGGAAGATAGAGGGGAAGAGAAAGAAAAAGATGGGGTAGAGAAAGAGAGAGAGAGAGAGAGAAAGAGAGAGAGAGACACAGAAAGAAAGAGACTTCTCCAGACTCCATGCCTTGTTAGATCTATCATTCCTTAATTAATAGTGTTTTTCCGAAGACGTCTGAACTGTGTCATTTCCATTATTGGAAAACCCAACGCGATTAATGAATCATTTTCATTTTTGATCCATTATATCATGCTAGTTGATCTCCTCTTTTACGCGCCGCTGAGTGATAGCGTCGTTTTCTGCCCCTCGATCAAATTTAATTTGGCCTTCTATTATTTTACAGTGTTGCGACTGAAGTGTCAATTTTTGTCAGGCAATTAGGAGCTCTAACCTGTGAAGCTGAGTTTGATAGGCAACGTAATTGGATTGTTTCAGCAATAGCTTTTTTTCTTCCTTCTTCCCTCCCTTTCCTCTCCTTTCTCTCCCTTCCAGTCCTCATTTCTCTTTGGCTTCTGATAGTAACTGTCTATATATGTAACTTGCAAACAAACAAAAGATTTGAAGGATAGAGGGAGAGAGGGATAGAGGGAGGTAGTGGGCTGCTTGCCTATGCAGAAACTCTTAGCCTTTGCCGCTTTACACATTTGCATGGGTTTTAAAATGTGCCCATACACCAGACTTTTCCGCTACTGTGGCAGATATTTGTCTATCGGTATTGACCTCCTACAGAAGAGGAAGTTTCTGTTTTAAAAAAGTCCTCACCTTTCTGGATGGCAGATTAGTCTGGCTAGAATGAGAACAGAATCATCTATGATGTATTCAGTCATTAATCAGGTCAGGGCATCCTTCTTTTGTTTTCATATTTTTACTGTTGTATTTTGTTTAGTTTTTTAGGAGAGAGGGGTGGACACTTGTAGGATGAACAAAAACACAGACAAATAAACAGGTGATTGCATAAATCACTGTTCCCTGTTCTTTCCTCAAATATAAAGAGCAAAAGAGAGAGAGAAACTCTGAAGATGTGGTGGCTGGTGTTTGGCTCTACCGTAGCAATGCACTCTCTCTCTGCAGATAACTGTGATTGTAGCTAGCGCTGTAGCTAGCCCTCACAGTAGGAGCATTAGATTAAACATAGCAAACGCTTTGAGCTGCACTCTTTCTGCAGGAGATGCAGGTGTCTTTGTTACAAATGCACTCGGGTTAGCAAAGGTACTCCTTCACTAGTAATTACCTGCAGTTTTCTGCCACCCACATTAAATGAGTTTTTCTGCAGGAGTCCCCAACAAACCGATAATCCCACTAGCACAGTAGGAGAGCTCAAATGATATTTTTGCTTGAATGAATTCCAGGTTGGAACAGGGAGAATGGAGGGGGGAGTGGGTGTTCTCATTACAATCATCTCTACGTTTTGCTCGAATGCAATTGATGTAACTTTTTAGTTTGTTTCCCCTCAGAAACTCAGGACAATACTGAGCTAAGGAATGGTACATATTGTTGTATATATACCCTACCCAATGGAACTATTTCCTTTCATGCCCTATTGTGTGTTTATAAATCCTCAGACAGACACATGCCAATCAGAACCCATTGGCTGTGTGGCACCTTGTGACAGAAGGACTGGGAGAGGAGCTTTAAGGCGGAGCATTCATTTGACGGCACTCAAAGGGAGTGTAGAGAGACAGGGGGGTTGAGGGGTGAGGGGTAGGGGGATAAAGGGTAGAGGGTCGTTTTTTTTTTGGGGGGTAGCGTGGCTGTTTGTACTGGGTCCATCCTCTCTGAAGAGTAGGCCCATCGCCCCTGGCAACACCTGGGGTGACAAGGGCCCTGGTGGTGCCTTGGGGAGCAGTGATGTCATATCCCCAAGAGTTATACCCTGCTCCCTCCCTCCTTGCGCCCTACGCCAGGTTGGGCTTTCAAACAGGAGCCAGGCAAGGTGGGACACACATAGTGTAGGGACTAAAACACACAGAGACAGACAGACACAGACATGCACGCACGCACACACACCAACGATGACACATTATTTTATGTCATATGACCTTGTGTTGTTTGTTTGTATGCAGTCAGATTGTTTGTTTATGTGTACAAAATATTTCACTGCACAGTACATACTGTAACATAATGTCAAGAACGAAACTCAAAACAAAGAACACAGAATTGTTTCAACTAATTGTTTAGATTAAGTTATTTTGCAAACAACAATTGTAGATACACGTAAAGGAGATGAAAGTTACACATTTTAGCTGATATGTATGAAACCCACTTAAGTGCAGTAATAAACAATTGTATTTTCACAACATACTGTGGCTATATGTGTTTCTAGTCTTTATATTGCAGTTTAACATGGTATAATGTTTGGCAGTAAAGTGTTCTAAATATAATCAACAACAAATAAATGAAACTCAGTTATTTTGGGTTTGCATTAACCCACCTGCAGCAAAAGTTGTTCAAATCTTCTCATTTAGCAGCACTGAAAAAACACTTTGTTTTCCTCCACGGTAAGTCTGGGAGAGCAGGATGTTTGCATGTGTTTCTGAGTGTGTGTGCACCTTTTTCATACCAGTGGAGGGCAGAATTACATTTCATAAATTAGAGCTTCCAGACGTTGATTAGAATGCAGGAGGAGAGAAGGCGGAAGGAGCCTCCGCTAAATGTTGTTGATCTCTTTCTGATTTGACTGACTTTCCTTTCTTCTTCTTCTTCTTCTTCTTCTTCTTCTTCTTCTTCTTCTTCTTCTTCTTCTTCTTCTTCTTCTTCTTCTTCTTCTTCTTCTTCTTCTTCTTCTTCTTCTTCTTCTTCTTCTTCTTCTTCTTCTTCTTCTTCTTCTTCTTCTTCTTCTTCTTCTTCTTCTTCTTGAGGTTCAGTTACTAGGATGTGCTGCTGATCAGTTACATGTGTTGGATGGAGGACTTCAGGGGGTGTTTGGTACTGTAGATCCTACTGGTCTACGACTCAACACACCTCCACCTCCAAGGTGCGAGAGAAAATGGAAGATCATTTGGCTACTATTTTACTTAACATTCAGCCTATAGTTATCCTCAAATTTGCTATAACCTACGCCTTTCAGAACAAAAAAAATAATATTTTTTACATGTAGGCCTACCTCCTGTTCTCCGAGGGAGAGGGTGGTGTTATAGTGAAGGCCTGTGAGGCTACAGTCCAGTGGTATCTAACCTACAGGGACCAGACAGTTCCGTAACAGTATTACCATGTCCACTATCCCTCAACATCTCCCACTCACATTAACCAAAATAGCTGACAACCAGGGAAAACCCGAAGGAAACACCTTCTCTCAAATTGTTTCCTACCCACATCTTCACTTCTAGTTGATCTCTTCTAACCCCAGTCAGGTCGGCATGCTAAACGTCATTTTGGGGTTCAATCTGCATCAGTGACATCATGCAACACGGCCCCGGTGCTGCTGCTCATTTCTTATTGGATAATCTGAAAGCAAATAACGGTAAAGAGCCAGTTGCATGGTAATAAATAGAATATGCCAATCAAATTAAGAATGTGTGTCAGTTTGGACAGTGCTGAGAGTGATCTGCCATAGGTGGAGACTGGGGATAGCCATACCTCATTTTATAGGTCATTGGTCTCATTTGTATGTAATATTCTCTCAGGTTTGAGTGCAGACAAGAGAGAGAAAAAGAACAACACACTTTGTCTGTGAATATGTAGTTGCAAGTGAAATGTAGTGTCAAGGGGAGGGGTGGAATTCATATTTTTGTTATAGCATGGTTGCTTTTGATTGATGCATGCTGTTCTAAATTGTAAGAAAGTGGTTTATTATATATTATAATCTGTGATTATCACAGGCAGGCGCTAAAATATCTTCTCATAGATATCAATAATTTATAACATGATAAACTGCATGATAGAACCTCCAAATATGGGTGTTTGACCATGATCGCTACGAGCGTCAATGCTATCGTCTCTACAACCAATATAATATTATCAATTATTATAACTAGCCCAGAATAAATAATTTACGATATGTTATAATCAAATTACAATCATTGTTCAACAAAAATAAATAATTTATGTTTAAACAACTGAAAGAAACAACTACAAAAACAAACCCACTAAAACAAACCCAATAACCAAAAATACAAAGAAATAACTCAAATTATCTGACAGCTGGATTTATTCAGAGTAAATCTATCATCCAATCGGTGTCATCCCTGCAACTCAGCCTTTAGCTCTTCATTGGATGATGAGGTGTGGAATAAGCCATTTAATGTATTTGCTGCAGGGGTGGAAATTACAACAGTTTCCCATCGCAATTAAGACATACTTCAACCATCTCCTCCATGTTCACTTTTATCTTCACTAGAGATCACACTATGCAATCAGTCTGTTAAGGGAGTAGAGAGCGAGAGACGGGGCTGTCCATTCCTGTACAGAGACTGACCCCATGGTGGACATGGCAGCGCTGAAGATCAAAAGCCACTCTTTAATGATATACTGAAGGAGGAGGAAGGGGGAAAATCATGGTGTGTCCCAAATGGTACTCCGATCCACCTATTTCCTTTAATTAAAATGGGTCAAATGTAGTGCACTATATAGGGAATAGGGTGCCATTTGAGACGCTGGCCTGGTGTGAATATTGAAATGTATTTATTTATTTATTTATTTGTATCACAGTGCTGTAAGCAACGCTAAAGTAACGCTGAAGTTCCTCCTCTTCCCTCAGCTCTGACACAGGAAGGATAAGAGGTTGACAGTATGTACGAAAAAAAAAGGTTATTTAAAAACAATGCCATCTGTCAAACTGTAATCTATGAACTATGGAGCTCCCAAACTAGACATTCCGTCTTCCTTCCTCCTCAACTCATTTCTACATTGTTTCTATACAGGGCAGCCAACCAGAGAATGCTTTTTTATGACATCAGCAAAACTATGCTAATCAGTCATTGTGAATTATAAAGAGATATTTCATTTTTCACTGGTATGCGGGCAGGGACAGGGACAGGGATGTCTGGGGAGTCTGGCATGATGCATGGTGTACTTGAGAGAATGTGATCTCCCTAGCAGTTATACAATGACTAATCTACCTACGTCTCCCAGCCCAAAAACAGTTCCTCATTAGAAATGTGTTAAGCACACGGTGTAACGTTATAGGTTTCCTTCAAAGGGGAGAAAGAGGGGAGGTTCTGCTTGTTTGTTGTTGAGACTGTCGTATGAAGGAAGGAGGAAGGAGAAAACCTACCTAAAAACATGACAAATGTGCGGAGTGACAGATGGATGGTGGAATGGGGATAAAAGAAGACAAGCAGGGGAATGGAAGGGAGGATCAGCCGTACGAAACTGCTGTATTTTAATGGATATAGGGTGACGATCCCTCAGAGTGACACCTAAAGTTGGTTTGCTAATTTATCCACGTTGCTCTGACAACAGACAATGTGTACAGAAACATTTGTATACATATCGCCATACGGACACAACCAGGTACACTGAAGTATACGTGTTGAGGCCTACCTCCAATTTGACTTCTGAATGTCAACATGATGATTACATTACATTTATATATAGCTTGGCTCTTGTGAGCAAATGTCTAAGGGTGGACATGCAAGTCAGAGTAACTTAATTTGTTGGTATTCATTTACGTTTTTTCAATAGAGATTGAGCTGAAACAACAGATTTAGCTTGAGAGCAAGAATGTATTTTTGTTGTTGGACACATGGAAAAATAATGTCTATGTGCCACAGCTTACTGTAATGTGGGTTTGATTGAGGCGAGGCCTACATATAGGATACAGCTGAGCCATATGTGGGTCAGAAATATCTTCCTCTGCCTCTACAGCCCACTGGGCCACACTGGTTGAACCAATGTTGAATAGACGTTGAATTGATGTCTGTTCCCATTGGAAGGGCTCTGTTTAGGCCTAGAAGCCCGTAGAGGAGATAGCTGCACTTGAAACAAATAAAAGGGGAGAGGAGGCAAGAAGCAGAGGAAGAAAAAGACGAAGAAATCAGTGAGTTGCGTATGAACCCAAAGTTTTGCCATCCTTTCATCCACGTTAGCATATTCAGCAGGGAGCGAGGCTTTCATAAGTGACACCTTGCGCTTCCAGAGGGGCTGTGGTGCGTTTGAGTGCCTCTTATCTGATGGCAGGATGGTGGGGGGTTGATGTCTCGCTGGGTTGGTGCTGGGGAGGCACGGATGGGGAGGGAAAGGAAAGGAAAGGGGCGAGATCTATCTGTCCCCGATGTGGCAGAACTTCTTCCTTTGTTTGTGGGGTTAGCGTAATTGGGACAGTGTGTCTGTGCCAGTCCCATGAGGTGCGTGAGGTGACTGCCTGACTGCCTGAGCGTAATTTCCCCTCGTCTCTCTCTCGCTCTGTCTGACACAACATGGCCGACACCCCCGCTATTCCTTCACCCTGCGGCTTCCTCTTTTCACTTCCTGCCTGGCTTCCTCCCGAGCCCCATGTGCCCTGTGTGCCCCGCTTGCCCGCCCACCCACTCTCATGCCCTGCCACTGCGGAGGTGTGCCCACCTGTGCTGTAGCTGCTGCCGAAGGGTGGCACGGTTTGGGTTTAAGGATGATGACAGGATGGATGACATTATGCACCTTCCTCCTTCCTTCATCCTTACCAACCCACAACTACCACAGCAGTATCATATAGGCTACAGCTGGAGAGGAGGAGGAGGAGGAGAGGATACATATGAACTGTTCTTTACCTGCTCAACCACCCACCTCTCTCTCTCTCTCTGTAGCTCAGGCACAGAAACATACTCCTCATCTTAGATACATGCTCTCTGTACACCACAGGTTATCTACCAGTGTTCCGTTGTGCAGGAATGTGCAGGAGTGTGTGCCTGTACTTCATGTTATGATAATGTTAGCAAGCACATACGTTGTTACATTTGGTGGAACAGGTTAAAAGGTATGAATAAAACAGATGTGTGTACTTATATGTGTGTGTGTGTGTGTTTTTTTTTTTTTGTAGAGTCTACAAGTTGTAGTTTTTGTGTGTAAATTGATAAAAATTCCCAAATGCAAAATGCAATAACTTTTCACTTTTTTAAACAACTATTTGTATTATTATTGATTAGATTTTCTTCAGTGTAAATGAATTAAACATTTAAAAACGTCTTAAACGCACATAACAAGAACAAATATTAAAGCGCCAGCTGCTTAAGGTTTTGAGGACACATTCATAATGGTTTGTTTTTTAATAATGTTTTTTACACATATTAGTTATATTCAGTTGAATTATGATTGCATATCAGAATCATAAATCAAACCAAATTCAGTTCAAATAAACATTTTCTTATCATTATTTCTCGACAATCTTTCCCATTTCATCATTGAACAATAAATTACTCCAGTAGACTGACTGTGGGTTTGCGTGCAATAGCAAGTAACTTCAGTAACCTAACACTGTCTGAGACTGGAGAGAAAAATAAACTGTGAAACAAAGTGCATTCATAAGTAGGGAATCAAACAACAGAAAGAGAGAGAAAAAGATAGAGAGAAAGTAAGAAAAGTAAGGAAAGCCGAAGGAAAGGAATATCCACTCAGGGGGTGTCAATAACCCAATTAACATTCCTGTAAACAAGGCCAACAAAGACTGTATTTGAATAACAGCATCTATGTACATCTACGTGGAACTTACCAATTATTCTGGAATCATAAGCAGTTTGTGGGGAATCTCTCTTTATTTAGCATCAGACCCACCCTGGCTCTGAAGACTGGCTGGTACACAACTCCTCTCCTGCCTACAGTACAGAGAACGCAGAGAGAGAGAGAGAGCGAGAGAGAGAGAGAGAGAGAGAGAGAGAGAGAAGCCTTTGTTTGCTCTGATTTGATAACATATTGTAATCCCAATTGCTTTAAATAATTTATAAAGTGTGGGTTTTCCTTAAAATAAATGACTTTGTGTTCGGCGAGGATTGATTCCATTAGTTTGTATGCAATGAAAGAGGAATAATAAAGAGAAGAGTTACATTTGGTGAAGTTCAATGTCCAAAAGTATGAATTATACTTACCAAAGTAAAATGTTATGTATAATAATAATAATAATCTAATAAAAATAACACTACTACAACTACTACCACTACTGCTACTACTACTACTACTACTAATAATAATAATAATAATAAATAAATAACTGTTATCATGAATTATCATTAACAGTAATATTCATATAAACAAAAACATATTCCTAAAATGTGCATGTATAGACAGACAATCATCATTACATGTGAGAAAGCTTGCATGCGCACACGCACACACACACACACACACACACACACACACACACACACACACACACACACACACACACACACACACACACACACACACACACACACACACACACACACACTCACACACACACACACACACACACCTCGCTATCACTTTAGATGTATCTCTCTCTCCTCATGTTATTTCTGCAGCTGATTGACTCAATTAGCTCAACACACAAGTGCATAATTAATGCCAAATATGATATGCTGCTCCCATCACGTCTTAACATATATCTCAAACACAACATAACTACAGCATGTGCATAACTGCCATGAAGCTGTTTCATACAGGGGTTATATGTACAGGGGTTATATATAGTATATTATACTATACAAAATATTTTCTGTCATTTAAACTATATTTCTGAATAAATAGTTATAATTTTCATCAATTATATAAATGTATCTATTACAATTTCAATATTTATATGTGTTCACTCATATGAAAATTACATTTGACATATTTTTATCACAGTATATATGCAAAAATAACATACGGTAGCTTATTGTAACTCACCATACCTTCCACTTTTTTTCCACCTGACTACTCAATGTCAAAATATCATTTTTATGTTATTTCCATCAATTAGCAGACACTTTTATTGTCTCTGAGATGAATGCTGGTATCAAATGAGACAAGACAAATAATAATACAATAACGCAAGTGTCTTCAGACACTGATCTTAAGTTTTGATATTCCAAGTCCATAAATTCTCCATGACCAATTATCCATCCATTTCCATGTCAGATAGTAAAGTGGATATGTTCTACCAAGGACTGAGTTGACCCCACACTTCCTCTTCCACAGTGAGAGTAATGTTTTCACGAATGTAAAACACATCTTCATGCAAAGCTCTGTTTTTAGCAAACATTCACAATTGAGTGCAGGTTGCTACCGGCACATACCTCAAGCATTCTCTAAAGTATAGAGTCACTGTTCTCCTCGCCCTGTGCATTTTTACACTTCTTCCCCACAATACTATTAACTTTAATGTTGCAAGGCATCCCTTCTTTATTTATGGAGACCTCAAAATTCACAAGGGTGCTATAGTCATGCATAGTTAATTGTTAATGCAAAATGCTTGTATCAAACAACACTGATCTTTGTCTGAGGAGGAATTCTGTGGAGACCGTTGGAATCAGGAATGCTGTCTGTCAAATAACGAGACAAAATAAGGTTTGGGATTTTATTTCCTAAAGTAGAGCACACATAAGTGAAACATGCACTTTATGGAGGGAAGTTAACCTGCCTCCTGCCTGCCCTCGCTCAAATCAGGCAGAATTAATCCAGCCCCAGTTTGTCGGGAGGATAAGCACCATGGTTAGAATTTAGCTGATTTTCATATAATGACTGGCAGCCGTAACACCTGTCACTGTGAAATTCAGAAATTAGTATACTCAAGGGAAACAAATTGCTTTGTTGATGCAGAACCTGAAAAAAACGTTATTGACGTTGACTGCCTGCACTTTCACAAGAAATATTGTTATTTTATTTTATGTGCCACAATTTACAAAGATTCTTGAGCATAACCCATGGTGACCATGAAACACCAAACTTAACAGTATAATTCAGAAGGGGACTTTTCTGGTGTTATACAGAACGTGTTGTTATCTGTGTATGTTTGCTCATATCTGCATACATGCAAATTCAAGAGGGCAAAATGTAAAGTCTAGGCGAGTGCCCAGCAAATCTAACATTACCTGACGCCACAACAAACATCCATTGTAGAAGCATCTCTATTGTACATTCTAAGTTCTACTCTCACCCAACATTCCATCCTTGGTTCCAGAGCAGAACACTGTGGTGCACCATTCTTACAGGAGGATAAAGATCTCTCTGTACCAAACGCTGCAGTCGTTATTCCTTATCCTGTCAATCACACCCCCCAGTCTGTGTGTAATGTGCTGTCGACAGCTTGGCAGAGCTGTGGGGCTGCGCAGGGCGATGATGAGAGCTCATAGCAGCCTAGCAGGGTTCCCTTCTCATCAGAGTCAGAACAAAAGAGGGCCCGGCCTGCACTGCTGTTCTAAACACACAGCACAGAAACACAGAAAGAAACATGGCCCCCGTTTAACTGTTTAACTCTCAACACTCACTTCTTTTTCTAGACGGAAAATATACCGTAGAATGAAGAACTGAGGAATTTAGAAGAGTAGGACCTTATACTTCAAATGGATCATTACTTAGGTGTGATGCAATTTCAGCATTTTCCACCACCTCTAAACACACACATCAGACACACACAGATGTCCCATCAACCATCAACACATTCAAATGAACATCTGGATAAACAATCGTGTCCACTCCTCCCTCTGTCAAACCTCATCACCCCTATCCCCACATCCCCCATCTCTCCTCTCCCTTGCAGAGAAGAAAGGGATGAAAATAGCATGTTAAATCTCACACTCACCGCCCCATCCTAATCCAAGAGAGCATCACTAAACGGGCTGGCGCTGGGCCTAACTTCGGACATCACATCGGCTAAAATCAATCTGGCGACGTGCCCTCTTGGTCCTCCCAGATCTCTGAGCCCTAATTGGTCAGACCCTGTGTAAGGGCCGTGTCTGGTTCAGGACGGGCAGAGACGGGGTCAGGTGCCACCCTGCTCTACATCTCTTCACCTCCTATCCCTCTCTCCCGCTCCAGGGCACTGTGTCATGACCAGTTATGTCTGGACTGGGGCTGGAGGGTCTTTATCTATAGCCCACCCGGGGGCTACTGGCATCTAGCAATGAGATCAAGTGTCAGCCAAAAAAAGGGTCATCTATTATGTACATCACAATGTTGAATAAAAAAAGTATGTGAATAGTTGAGTGTATATGTCCCATTCCAAGCACATCAGGTTGCATGTAAATGTTACTGTTGGTGTTTTGATGATTTACAAAATGGCCGACATGTTAGGAGGCACATCCACGTTTTAGAGACTACCATTGTCACCTCCTAAATATGCTGTACAGAAACAGTTCCCTTTAACCATTAAGCCATTGACTCTAAAACCAAAACCCTAAACTTAAAACCAAAACCCCAAAACTTAACATAATACCCAACAGTGCAGAGCTAATGCATCTAGCTGGAGATTGGATTCCTTCTATTCTTTCATTTGGAGCAAACTAAAATGTAATGTTTGTCTATTGGTTAACTCTCTCTCCATGTATGTTTTCCTTCTCTGGCACAGATGGCAATTAAAACCGGCTAAACTAAATCTGTGGGTGCAGGGTCTCACAAACAATGCATTTAACTGCAAAGCATTGTTCATCGCCGACAAAGAGAAACAGATCCACAACTTTAGTTGTGTGTAATGTGTAGTTGAGAGATTTTTTTTTTTTACAAAACTGAAAGATCAAAGTTGTCATGGTGAAACGAGACAGTATCTTATTTATATCTTACTGCTAGAGCTCTTTCAAGGAGTTGACAGATTGAAATATTTGGTGGGCGGTTGAATTACGTACTGAATGTCCTCAGTGTCACCAGCACATGCCCACTGTCTCTCCATTCATCACAGGAGGAAATAACTCGGCATAATATTTACTGGCTACATATCCACTCCTCACAAAACCATTATTTTGGTCATTAGAATTTAGTTTTGGTGACATTTTGGTCATGCAATTATTTTAGTTAAATGAATATTCAACGGACATAACTGGGTTTTTACAGCCTGAAAACAAAATAGTAGGTTGATAAATAACATATTCCTATGCGTTCCAGCATATTAACACTCTTTCATTTAAAGTCCCATATAGATACTGTAAATTAACCAAATAGACATGTAAACAATCTCACTCTTTAACACCTTTCATTGTTTACCAGCACAAACTCCATCTTTACAACAATCGGATTACTCTTACCCACACTCTCCAGGAATGCGGCCTTTGAGATCTACAATTAAAATCGTATTTCTGCAGTCGGAGATTTGATTTAATGAACGTTCGGCTCGGCAACAACAGATGGTCGTCTTATCGGAGGCACAAAGATAGACTTTGTGTTTGAACGCCTTCAGATCAAATGCCAGTGGTTATCAATTAAGAGTGAAGGTGCGCTCTGGCAACATGAAACGCTAGCATACTGTAGGCCTCACTGCTGCCTCTCACCTCTCTGGTAATGAGGGACCTCCTCAGTAAGGTAGAAAAACAGAAACACTATTCCCCCAAAGATACAGAATGGGTAGAACAAAGATAGTTCACTCAAAATGTTTCTATATGAAAGAAATCTCAGGATTGAATTCACCAAACTTCCGAAATGGATGAATATTCCTCACTAAGGTGAAATCAGATTGTAATCCAGAGTCATGCATGTAAGTGACCATTGATTTACAATTACAACAACATTTGGTCTTTGGGTTCTGTAACACTTTGTATTAAACTTGCTATTATACCTGTTTAGTCAAAATGTAACTACTGCTATAATTCCTATGTAGAATTACTTTATTTTGTTGATGTTCATCCCAAGTTGAGTTCATTACCTCCACCTATAAAAATGATAAATCATTATAACATCAATTCAATAACATTCTCGCCATGCTCCATTGCTGTAAATAGACAAAGAGGAAAACTAAGGGGGAAAACAACAACAACAAGATATATGAGCCACAGTCCACATCACTGTACCACTGCTGTGCCAGGCTGGGCTAATGCTGGATGTCGTAGGCAGAAAGCAGATCTTAAATGATTAGCCAAAGCTCATTGCTACAAACAAATGTGAAACGATGCCAAGTATGACTATGATATGTAAGTTATATCTGTTTTACTGTATTTTTTCTCCCATTAAAGAAAGCACCCATGTATAACAAAGTATAAATACATAAAGTAATAGTAATAGTGGTAAGGCCAAAAACTACTGTAATTACTTCTTCATGAAGCAGATATGTAAGTTATATGGTTTTAGGTCAGATAATAATGTGTATATCCAGACTTTGTGAATGAGAGCTTGTTTTAGAGGTGATAGAGAGAAGCTATGGATTGTTTTGGGAGAGAAGATCCTTCCCTTCCTTCTACTTTTAAGCACCCCTCCATCTACAGAGACATCCCTTTTTAATTGAAATAAGTGAGTAAGAAAAAAATACTATGTTTTTCTAATTTATTTAGTACTCTAAATGCATTCTTAATCATATAAAAATTAAGGAAATAAGAATAATTAAAAAATGGAAAATTGTGGCACTTTCGGGAACGGCTAGTTCCACGCGTCATTCTGCTTCAAAGAAAAAAGATAAATGATGATGCCATTAAAAGTGAACTAATTAAGGAAGGCTTCTTTTAAGAACTCATTAACTGCAACCTCATTTACATAATGATGCATATTAATTAAGTTTTAATGAATCTGAATTTCCACCAAGCCGCTTTTCTTTGGCTATGGAACAAATTGAACAAATTATTTAAAAGTGTTCTTGAATCTACTTTTCACACCAAAGGGGAGAGAATGCAATCATTTGTAGAAATCATATTTTTTTTCCTAGGCTGGCCCATCTGTTAATTATTTTTTAAATGTAATCATTTACCCTTTGTTTTCAAAACCTCAGAGATTCGTTCACATCCCAACCAAATCAGGAGGTATGGGACCAGTGGTAAGTATTGCAGAATATATAAAAGCCTGAAATGCATGATTAAAACAATTCTGAGGAGGCAGTCAGCCGGGCATGTGTTGAAGTCAGACATGAGAGAAAGTTTATGTAATACTGTACAGAAGCATCATGTGGGCATATACAGCATCTGATTCACTGACAGCATTCACACATCTATATGGTGACTAGAGGCCATCTTGCTCAGTTGTTTGGTTTGTGTATTTCCAGCTGGCAGAGGAAAAACCGTGACATTGCAACATCAGTTCAATTCTCAGAGAACTGAACATGGACATGATTTCTCTCCTGAGTGATTACACTAGCAATTGTAATTTAAAGACACACAAGAAACATAAATATATATTAAGATATGTATGCATAAATCACATCTTGATAATATATTCCACTCTGATATATGATTAAATCATATAGATTATTTCAGTGTCGTGATGAGCAGACAACAACTTACCCTGCAGTGGCTAAGGCTTGTAGTGGTCTGGAAAAAAAGGATTGGAAATGAAGTAGCATCCCACACAATGTATTGCAACACCTCTGAAATGTACAATACTATCCTGATGTCAAACCACAACATTAAAAACTAAAAACGTGCTCAAGCTGAAATGTACAAAAATAAAGTGCTGCGCTGGTCCCCTTATTTAGGACTAAATCCTTCACTTAGAAGAAATACAGTGTAAACAAATGTATTTATTATGTCTGTGTAGCTGCCATCTTGTTTCAGGTGCTCTTGTGATATACAGTATATTCAGGCACAGAAACAACTTGATCGACAAGCCCATTCCTGTCTGTACACACACACATACACACGCACTCGCGCACACACACCTGTTATGCAGGTCAAATTGGGAATAGCCCAAGCTCAGGGGAACACCAAAGCACAGAGAGGGACGTTCTAGTCCTTCATGGAGAAAAATAGTCTGAAGTCACCTGAGAATGCTTAACGCAGGGACCGTCTCGAGCCAAACGGCACATGACCGCGTCACTGCCAAGTCTCCCAGCAGCCGATTGGTGGAGGAAGTCTCAGAGGTTAACCCGCCACACGCCCAAAGGCCCCTCTGGTGTATGGCGTGGCCTCGGCACCCTCTGTTTGTGTGTGTGTGTGTGTGTGTGTGTGTGCCTCTTTATGTGTGTGTGCGTGTATGTGAGCATGCATGCATGTGTGTTCTCCCCACTCTGTTCCCCCCAGTGTGTTTGGGCCTTTAAAGCATCACCCCTACGAGGTGGCTGGGTGGTTGCGGGGGTCCTTCTGACAGTGAGCGCCTACCTCAGGGGAGGTCAAGAGTCAGCGATTCAGATGAGACAAGCTGGCGATGCAGTGTAACTGAAAATGGAAAGCAGATGTTAGTTAATTAGGGAAATGTGACTGACAAGACTTGAGCGGCGAGGTACACAAGCTACCCGGCACCGAGCAGCTGCTGTAACCGACTTCATTGTCAGTCTTGTACACAAGTCACACTATCCCTATGGAGAGAGGCAGAGACACAAGCACAGACAATTATCAAAATAGAATTAAGCTTGATTGAATCGCACAGATTTTCTCTTCAATTTTACTCATACTAACCCTTCATCCTCCGGATTTCGCCTTGCCTTCCTTCCCTTCCCTCGCTCTCTCTCTTCTTCCGCTCCTTCTCTTGTCCTCATCCCGTTTTAGTTTTTAAAACGCCATTTTAGCATCTGTGTGAAACTGATGAAGAAGAAGAAGAAAAAGACTACAATAACAATGCATATTGAATGTAAAAAGATTGTCTCCGTTCCTGAGAATCCAACATTTTCAGAGAAATTTATTTCTGATAAATGTGCATTTTTAGCTCTGGGAGACGAGTATTGTATAAATACTACCATCTCAGCTGTTGATGAGGAGCATAGTTGCATCACTGATGAATGGAAAGCCTCATCTGTATTTTATTGTGCCTCCAGGCTTTTATGAAATGTAGTGAGATGCCTCGGTCACTTGTGTGTTGTGATTTTTCACGTTAGCCTAGATGAGTACAGAATATAGTATATACCTCACCTTTATCTAAACACACACAAATGTTGAATACTGCAGTATACTGTCTCGTTAGAATCCCATGGTCACTTACCACCACAGTAGAATAAACCACATTTGTGTTGAGTGCTGTCTATACAAGCTTAAGTCAAAAGGTGCTTCAATGGTGGTTTCAAGTGTTGTTTCCAGGGATTTTCTTTTAGAGGGAGAGTATATTACTTGTGTTATTGATGAAAGCATGCATCCTCTGCCTTGCTCAACAACCAATTAAATATGGAAGTGTCACAGATTTGGCCAAGGCTGCCCCTCCTCCTTGCTCGGGCAGGCTTCGGCGTTCGTCGTCACCGGAATACTAGCTGCTGCCGATCTATGTTCTATGTTTCTATGTTGCACCTGTTGTCTGTTGTCACACACCTGTTGCCCATTATTGTAATCGCGCCTTCCCTATTTAACCCAGTGGCTCCCAATGTGTTTTGTGCGTGGTTGTTTTTTCATTTTGTGTGTCGCTGGTGAGCGGGTTAGTTCCTCCCTGTGTGGAGGTATTCTGTGTTGTATTCTTTACTTAATTCAGTAAAGTACATTTCTGAGAGTTCTGTGTCCTGCGCCTGACTTCGATCCACCGCATTACACTGACACTCGTGACAGAACCACGCACCATTTATGGAGTCAGCAGGTACAGCCAGTCAGTCCGAATCGATGGAGGAACGACTTCAACGACGGAGAGGGTGATGAATACTATGGACAGTTGGGAAAGAGGTGGCCTTCCTACATCTCCTCCAACCACTCTACCACCCATACCACAGTCCACCCCTTCGCCACCTGGGCCCAGTGGGATTCGGCTCTCGCTCCCGAGGGCATATGACGGTACACCAGCCGGGTGTCAGGGTTTCCTTCTCCAGGTAGAGCTCTACCTGGCAACCATTCACCCGGCGCCCCCGGGATACGAGAGCGTGTCCGCCCTCATCTCCTGTCTGTCGGAAGTGGGCCAACGCTGAGTGGGGAGGAATTGACGCTACATCGGTCCGCTACGAGGATTTCACCCACCGCTTCCGGGCGGTATTCGATCATCCACCGGAGGGAAGAGCGGCGGGCGAGCGTCTGTTCCACCTAAGACAGGAGAGGAGGAGCGCCCAGGATTTTGCGCTGGAGTTCAGGACTTTGGCAGCCAGCGCCGGATGGAATGAGAGGGCTCTGATCGACCAATATCGATGCAGCCTAAGGGAGGACGTTCGGTGGGAACTGGCCTGCAGGGATACCAATCTCAACCTAGACCAACTGGTGGAGATGTCCATCAGGCTGGATAACCTGTTGGAAACCCGCGGACGTTCTGATCAGGGCCCATTCATTCCATCCCCCAGCACCTCCGACTCTACACCCATGGAGCTCGGAGGTGCTGCGTTTAGGGAGACCAGGAGAGGGGCCGTCCCCTGCACCAACTGTGGCCGCAGAGGACACACTGTGGGTCGGTGCTGGGGAGGGTTCCCAGGGAGTCGAGGCAGTAAGCAGAGCACTGGTCGACCATCTCAGGTGAGTAAGCACCCGACTCACCCAGAGCTCCCTGTTGGTCAGTTGTGTATAGAGGTTGTGTTTCCGGTGTTTTCGCCTCATTCCCAGCATAAGGCGCTAGTAGATTCAGGCGCAGCTGGGAATTTTATTGATCGTCAATATTCTCATAGGTTAGGGATTCCTACTGTTCGTGTTGATGTGCCCTTCCCTGTCCACGCATTAGATAGTCGCCTGCTAGGGTCAGGTCTAATCAGGGAGGTTACCGCACCACTCTTAATGAGGACGCAGGGGGATCATGAGGAGAGGATTAGTCTCTATCTGATTGATTCTCCTGCGCATCCTGTGGTTTTGGGACTTCCCTGGTTAACCACTCATGATCCCACTATGTCCTGGCAACAGAGGGCTCTCAAGGGATGGTCCGGTCAGTGCTCAGGGAGGTGTGTAGGGGTTTCCTTGGGGGCTACTACGGTGGAGAGTCCAAACCAGGTCTCCACAGTGCACATTCCTTCCAAGTATGCAGATTTGGCTCTCGCCTTCAGTAAAAAGAGGGCGACTAAATTACCACCCCATCGTCCGGGGGATTGTGCGATAAATCTACAGGTAGGCGCTGCACTTCCCCGGAGTCACGTGTATCCTCTGTCACAGGCGGAGAAGGCGGCTATGGAAACATATGTCTCCGAATCTCTGAGACAGGGATACATTCGGCCCCTCACTTCACCTGTTTCCTCAAGTTTCTTTTTCGTGAAGAAGAAGGACGGTGGTTTACGCCCGTGCATTGATTACCGTGGGCTTAATCAGATCACGGTCAAGTACAGCTATCCCTTACCTCTGATAGCATGTATGACGGAATCACTGCACGGGGTGCGCTTCTTCACGAAATTGGATCTCAGGAGTGCGTACAATCTGGTGCGTATTCGGGAGGGAGATGAGTGGAAGACGGCTTTCAGCACCACCTCAGGACACTATGAGTACCTCGTCATGCCATACGGGTTGATGAATGCTCCATCAGCCTTCCAAGCCTTTGTCGATGAGATTTTCAGGGATCTGCACGGACATGGTGTAGTGGTGTATATTGATGACCTTCTCATATACTCCGCTACACGGGCCGAGCATGTGTCCCTGGTGCGTAAAGTACTTGGACGACTGTTAAAGCATGACCTGTATGCCAAGGCGGAGAAATGCCTGTTCTTTCAGGAGTCCATCTCCTTCCTAGGGTACCACATGTCCGCGTCTGGGGTGAAGATGGAGAGTGACCGCATTTCGGCCGTGCGTAATTGGCCGACTCCAACCACGGTGAAGGAGGTGCAGCAATTTTGGGGATTTGCCAATTACTACCGGAGGTTTATCTGGGGCTTTGGTCAGGTAGCGGCTCCCATTACCTTGTTGCTGAAGGGGGGACCGGTGCATCTGCGGTGGTCAGCTGAGGCGGACAGGGCGTTCAATCATCTGAAGAACCTGTTTACCTCGGCTCCAGTGCTGGCTCATCCGGATCCCTCCTTGGCTTTCACGGTGGAGGTGGACGCATCGGAGGCTGGGATAGGTGCTGTACTTTCCCAGCGTTTGGGCACACCACCCAAGCTCCGCCCCTGTGCGTTCTTTTCTAAGAAGCTCAGTCCGGCGGAGCGCAACTATGATGTGGGGGACCGGGAGCTGTTGGCTGTGGTCCAATCCCTGAAAGCGTGGAGACATTGGCTTGAGGGGGCTAACCACCCTTTTCTCATTTTGACTGGCCACCGCAATCTTGAGTACATCCGGGCGGCGAAGAGATTCAACCCTCGCCAGGCAAGGTGGTCAATGTTTCTCACCCGTTTTTGTTTCACCCTTTCGTACAGGCCAGGTTCCCAGAATGCTAAGGCAGATGCTCTGTCCCCACTGTATGACACGGAGGAGAGTTCCGTGGAGCCCACTCCCATACTTCCGGCGTCGTGTCTGGTGGCACCGGTGGTGTGGGAGGTGGACACGGACATCGAGCGGGCGTTGCGTAACGAACCCACTCCTCCCCAGTGTCCAGAGGGTCATGTGTACGTCCCGCTGGAGGTCCGCGATCATTTGATCTATTGGGCTCACACGTCACTCTCCTCTGGTCATCCTGGTATCGGTCGGACAGTGCATTGTCTTAGTGGGAAGTACTGGTGGCCCACCTTAGCTAAGGACGTGAGGGTTTATGTTTCCTCCTGCTCGGTGTGCGCCCAGTGTAAGGCTCCTAGACACCTGCCCAGAGGGAAATTGCAACCCCTACCCGTTCCACAACGACCGTGGTCCCACCTATTGGTGGATTTCGTGACGGATCTTCCCCCTCACAAGGAAATACCACGATCCTGCACACGTCTTCCGGCACTATAGGATACCTGAGGATATAGTGTCTGATCAGGGTTCCCAGTTCACCTCAAGGGTTTGGAGGGCGTTCATGGAACGTCTGGGAGTCTCGGTCAGCCTGACCTCAGGGTTTCACCCCGAAAGTAACGGGCAGGTGGAGAGAGTCAACCAGGAGGTGGGTAGGTTTCTGAGGTCGTATTACCAGGACCGGCGGGGGGAGTGGTCGGTTTTCCTCCCCTGGGCAGAGATGGCCCAAAACTCACTTCGCCACTCCTCCACTAACCTTACTTCATTCCAGTGTGTTTTAGGTTATCAGCCGGTTCTGGCACCTTGGCATCAGAGCCAGATAGAGGCACCTGCGGTGGATGAATGGTTTCGGCGCTTGCAGGATACCTGGAACGCTGCCCATGTGCGCCTGCAGCGGGACATCGGGCGGCAGAAGGCGAGCGCCGACCGCCACCGCAGTGAGGCTCCGGTGTATGCACCGGGGGACCGGGTCTGGCTCTCGACCCGAAACCTGCCCCTTCGCCTGCCCTGACGGAAGCTGGGTCGGCGGTTTGTGGGGCCATTCAAAGTCCTGAGGAGATTGAACGAGGTATGTTATAGGTTACAGCTTCCTCCTGAGTATCGTATTAACCCCTCGTTCCATATGTCTCTCCTCAGGCTGGTGGTAGCTGGTCCACTCCAGGAGTCTGAGATACGGGAGGTTCCTCCGCCCCCACTGGACATTGAGGGGGCACCGGCGTACTCTGTCCATTCCATCTTAGATTCGAGGCGTCGGGTGGGAGGCCTGCAGTATCTCGTGGAGTGGGAGGGGTACGGTCCGGAGGAGCGGTGCTGGGTCCCTAGGAGGGACATCTTCGATCCTCCTGGCCGTTCCCGAGGCCGGTGTCGACGCACGGCTGGAGCCGCGTGTCAGGGGGGTACTGTCACGGATTCGGCCGAGGCTGCCCCTCCTCCTTGCTCGGGCAGGCTTCGGCGTTCGTCGTCACCGGAATACTAGCTGCTGCCGATCTATGTTCTATGTTGCACCTGTTGTCTATTGTCACACACCTGTTGCCCATTATTGTAATCACGCCTTCCCTATTTAACCCAGTGGCTCCCAATGTGTTTTGTGCATGGTTGTTTTTTCGTTTCGTGTGTCGTTGGTGAGCGGGTTAGTTCCTCCCTGGGTGGAGGTATTCTGTGTTGTATTCTTTACTTAATTCAGTAAAGTACGTTTCTGAGAGTTCTGTGTCCTGCGCCTGACTTCGATCCACCGCATTACACTGACACTCGTGACAGGAAGAACATGCCTTAAGAGTGAAGAAAAGGAAAGAGTTTGAGTTTGCATTGCATTGCATTATTTCATTTATTTATTTAAGCAGGCCTTGGAGCTAAACTTGAAATCTGGATAAGGTCTTGTGATCAAGCATGTGTTTCCATATGTATCCCACATCCAGTGGCAAACTGTGGCTATTGGACCTAGACCTTCGGTGAGAGAAAACATATTCTAAAATGTTGTAGTACATGGTTGTACCAAACTCAAAAATCAAGAAAAATAACAGAAACATAGCATCACTTAGGCCTAATGTGCCTGACTGAATCAAACAGGCCTGAGCCGTGCTTTGGGCTGCCACACACACAGACACAACACCCACACTACCAGCAACAACACCCACACTATTTGCACAACCTATTACCATTCAGCATTACTATCACACTATCACCAAGAGCAATAACAGTGACACATCAAAGGATGAGAGTTTGACAGGCTCGTGTTGCTGAAAGGACAGTGACCGTAATACCTGCGCACACCATTTAGCAGTCAAACACAGCAAGATGTTAAAGAATAAGTAGCCCATTCACTCGGACATAATAAGCCAGTAGGTCCTAATCATAAGAAAAAAAAACAACAACCATTAGGCTAAGCATTTCCAAATCAAAATGTACACTGCTCAAAAAAATAAAGGGAACACTAAAATAACACATCCTAGATCTGAATGAATGAAATAATCTTATTAAATACTTTTTTTCTTTACATAGTTGAATGTGCTGACAACAAAATCACACAAAAATCATCAATGGAAATCAAATGTATCAACCCATGGAGGTCTGGATTTGGAGTCACCCTCAAAATTAAAGTGGAAAACCACACTACAGGCTGATCCAACTTTGATGTAATGTCCTTAAAACAAGTCAAAATGAGGCTCAGTAGTGTGTGTGGCCTCCACGTGCCTGAATGACCTCTCTACAACGCCTGGGCATGCTCCTGATGAGGTGGCAGATGGTCTCCTGAGGGATCTCCTACCAGACCTGGACTAAAGCATCCGCCAACTCCTGGACAGTCTGTGGTGCAACGTGGCATTGGTGGATGGAGCGAGACATGATGTCCCAGATGTGCTCAATTGGATTCAGGTCTGGGGAACGGGCGGGCCAGTCCATAGCATCAATGCCTTCCTCTTGCAGGAACTGCTGACACACTCCAGCCACATGAGGTCTAGCATTGTCTTGCATTAGGAGGAACCCAGGGCCAACCGCACCAGCATATGGTCTCACAAGGGGTCTGAGGATCTCATCTCGGTACCTAATGGCAGTCAGGCTACCTCTGGCGAGCACATGGAGGGCTGTGTGGCCCCCCAAAGAAATGCCACCCCACACCATGACTGACCCACCGCCAAACCGGTCATGCTGGAGGATGTTGCAGGCAGCAGAACGTTCTCCACAGCGTCTCCAGACTCTGTCATGTCTGTCACATGTGCTCAGTGTAAACCTGCTTTCATCTGTGAAGAGCACAGGGCGCCAGTGACGAATTTGCCAATCTTGGTGTTCTCTGGCAAATGCCAAACGTCCTCCACGGTGTTGGGCTGTAAGCACAACCCCCACCTGTGGACGTCGGGCACTCATACCACCCTCATGGAGTCTGTTTCTCACCGTTTGAAGAGACACATGCACATTTGTGGCCTGCTGGAGGTCATTTTGCAGGGCTCTGGCAGTGCTCCTCCTGCTTCTCCTTGCACAAAGGCAGAGGTAGCAGTCCTGCTGCTGGGTTGTTGCCCTCCTACGGCCTCCTCCACGTCTCCTGATGTACTGGCCTGTCTCCTGTCTCCCGCCTCCATGCTCTGGACACTACGCTGACAGACACAGCAAACCTTCTTGCCACAGCTCGCATTGATGTGCCATCCTGGATGAGCTGCACTACCTGAGCCACTTGTGTGGGTTGTAGACTCCGTCTCATGCTACCACTAGAGTGAAAGCACCGCCAGCATTCAAAAGTGACCAAAACATCAGCCAGGAAGCATAGGAACTGAGAAGTGGTCTGTGGTCACCACCTGCAAAACCAGTCCTTTATTGGGGGTGTCTTGCTAATTGCCTATAATTTCCACCTGTTGTCTATTCCATTTGCACAACAGCATGTGACATTTATTGTCAATCAGTGTTGCTTCCTAAGTGGACAGTTTGATTTCACAGAAGTGCGATTGACTTGGAGTTACATTGTGTTGTTTAAGTGTTCCCTTTATTTTTTTGAGCAGTGTACAACTATTATTTACCTTTGAAAACATCTTCATCACGTTCAGCACACAAAGTAACCGTTATCTAAAGTGTAAATGCAACAATGTTTCACATAACACATTATTTTCAGCGATAACTAGCTAACAACAAAAACAGTTCCACTTATTGTTGAAAGTTCATCTTGAAAAGGGTGAAGCTAACAAATAAGTTATAGCTAGACCGTGGGATAACTACTATTATCGGCCTTCTCTATTGCCGACATTTCAATACGTTTTTGTAAAAATGGTCCCACCCATTACAAGTCAAAACGAGATTGGTTGATTCCACTGTCAGTCCAACATTCTGCCCTAATACAGTTGAATGGCAGATGCCTTCTATCGAGCTTCTGAGAGTCTAGCCAATGGTAAGCTAGCAAGCTAGATGTATCTCCCCAGAGGCCACCAAAGAAAAATCCTGATTGGATATTTTTTTTACAGATTAAATAGAAATCAAAACTAAATTAATATTTAAAAAATACAACAATTATTGTATAAATCCTTGGGATTTCTTTGAAGGCCTTTATGGTTCCCCACTGCCCAAATCAACAAAAGGTTCCCAGTTTTAGCTAATGTGATTGACTGGGTGATTTTGATGAACCTTTGATAAGTGTACCTTCATTGAAATGACTGCTGTAACTATTAGATGTTGTTGGTGGTCCATGTGAAAGTTCAGTTGCATCGATGTTGTACGCATGGTAGCACATGGAGGACCAATTTCTCTCAACATAATGGATGATTGTGTGTAATTCCAAATAGCTCCCTAAAATACCCATAATTGATCTCTCTCTCTCTCTCTCTCTCTCTCTCTCTCTCTCTCTCTCTCTCTCTCTCTCTCTCTCTCTCTCCCTCTCTCTCTCTCTCTCTCTCTCTCTCCCTCTCTCTCACTGTAAGGGATCGGGGGTTGGCAGGATCTAGACAGAGTCTGACACTTCCCCGATCTACTGAGAGGGGGAGTCATCAGACTCGATCTGGTTCACCTGAGTTTTGAGCACACCTGTCAGTAATTAGTGTAGGATTTAAGGTGTGCTCAGAAGCTCAGTCGGCGCGAGGTATTGTTCCATTGTGACTTGCTAAGCGTTTTGTTCCGAGAAGAGAGAGAGAGAGAGAGAGAGTTTGTTGTTTGACTCCCCGTATTGCTTAATCCTCTACTTGTCTACCCCAGTGATTACCGTTCTCTGATCCTGTGCCTGTGACCTCGACTACGACTAAGCCCGCTCCTTTGGTACCTCTGCCTGTCTATGCCTGGCCCAGTTTTGACCACAGCCCGCCCGACCACGATTAAGCTATTCCCTTGTCTGTACTCTAATAAAGCATCGCTATTCTGCGATTGGATCTTACCACTCTGTCCGAGTATTCATTACAGAATACCTCGCCATTACCATGGATCCAGCAGAATTACAGAGGCGATGGGAGATACAGGAGAAACGCATGGATGAACTCCTACAGCTACTCAACGCTGGTGCAGCGGAAGGCACCACCCGAGTACGGTCAGTCCTCGTCATGCACCTCCGATTTCTATACCGACAAGGTACGACGGGGAACCTGGCAAATGTCAGGGTTTCTACTCCAGATGTCCCTGTATATGTCGTATAATAGTACTATGTTTTCCGATGACCGTAGCAGGGTGGATTTCATGATTTCTCTGCTAACGGGAAGAGCACTGGATTGGGCTACTGCGCTTTGGGCAGCTGAGGTCCCCGAGTTGAATGCGGAAGTTCAGTTCAAGAGACTGTTTCAAGAGGTGTTCGACCACCCAGTATCTGGGCGTAGTGTGGGAGACCAACTATGCGAACTTCAGCAGGGCCGTCGCACAGTAGCCGACTACGCTTTAGACTTCCGTACTATAGCAGCCGGTAGCGGATGGAGCGAAACTGCTTTGCTCACAGTTTTCCGAAGAGGGCTGCGCCAAGACGTACAGACTGAGTTGGCTTGTCGAGGAGATATCACTGCGCTACATGAGTTTATCAAAATAGCCATCTCTATTGATAATCTTATAGTGCAACACAAGGCATCCACAGTCCGGGAGCCCTCGATCACTGGTCCTATGCAATCGACAGAGCGGAGGAGAGAATCTGAGGAGGAACCTATGCAACTGGGACGGTCACCTCTACAAGGTTCGGTGAGACAACAACGTCGGCAAGACGGACTATGCCTGTATTGTGGTCAGGCGGGTCATTTAGTTCGTCAATGTCCGGTACGACCTAACCGTACCCCAGGATATCGCCTCGGAACTGCCAAACCGGTGAGTGAGACTCCAGTGTTGAACATTACATCTAAACAAATGTATGTGCCTGTTACCTTATCTGTCGGAGAGAAAGTGCGCAGGTTGGAAGGACTTATTGATTCCGGAGCGGCTGCCAGCTTTCTGGATATGGGTCTTGCTGAGGAGTTGGGAGTTCAACTTATCCCAATTCAACCTCCCCTGCGAGTCAACGCGCTAGACGGTGAGCCCATGGGCACTGGGTTCATTACGCACCCTGCACCGGGAAATCAAGTTACAAGTGGGCTCCCTGCACCATGAGAACATCATTCTGTTCGTCATCTCCGCTCCACGGGAGCCGCTAGTCCTCGGCCACCCCTGGCTCGTTACCCATGATCCGGTCATCTCCTGGAAATCTGGCGATATCACGGCTTGGAGTGAGGTATGTAGGGCTGAGTGCCTCATTTTACCTTGCAAAACGTCTACTGTGGAGGATGCGAAGGGTGCGGTGTCTACTGTTGTTCCTACAGAGTACCAGGATTACGCGCAGGTGTTCTCCAAGGAGAGGGCTGCCGTGTTACCACCGCATCGGGCCTGGGATTGTGCAATTGATCTGCTATCCGGGGCTACCCCTCCTCGCGGACGAATCAACACTTTGTCTCAGCCGGAACGGGAATCAATGAGCAAGTATATTGATGAGGCACTTCAGCAAGGGGCCATTCGCCCATCTACGTCTCCCGCCGCATCCAGTGTTTTCTTTGTTAAGAAAAAGGATGGCGGACTTCGTCCTTGTATAGACTATCGAGGTTTGAACGATAACACCATAAAAAATCGTTACCCCCTTCCTTTGATTCCAGCGGCCCTCGAGCAGGTGGGGCAGGCCTCCATCTACAGTAAACTGGACCTCAGGAGTGCGTACAATCTGGTGCGCATTAGAGAGGGGGATGAATGGAAGACCGCCTTCATCACCCATCGAGGACATTATGAATATTGTGTTATGCCCTATGGACTTACTAACGCGCCCTCTGTGTTCCAGGCGTTCATGAATGACATTTTTAGGGACTTGATTGATCGTTTCGTCATAGTGTACATTGATGACATCCTAATCTACTCTAACTCTCTGAGTGAACATGTGTCCCATGTACGACAGGTTCTGGACCGACTCCGCCAACACTCTCTGTTCGTGAAGGCCGAGAAGAGTGAATTCCATGTCACGACGATTTCCTTCCTTGGGGCCATACTCACTCCCGACGGGGTAAGACTGGATGAATCCAAGGTACAAGCTGTACGAGACTGGCCTCAACCCCAGACGGTGAAAGAGCTTCAGAGATTCTTGGGGTTTGCCAATTACTATAGACGGTTCGTGTGTAATTTCAGCACCACCGCAGCTCCCCTGTCGGCGATGACCAGCCACAAGGGGCGTGGTCTGAAATGGACGGAGGGGGCAGTGCAGGCTTTTGAGACATTGAAACAACGATTTACCACCGTCCCCATTTTGTGTCAGCCGGATCCTACCTTGCCGTTCATCGTGAAGGTGGACGCCTCGGAGGTTGGAGTTGGAGCCGTGCTATCCCAGCGCCAAGGTGAGTCGCCCAAATCACGACCCTGTGCTTTTTTTTCTAAAAAGCTGAATCCGGCCGAGCAGAACTACGACGTGGGAAATCGTGAATTGCTGGCGGTGAAGTTAGCACTGGAGGAATGGAGACATTGGCTGGAGGGAGCAGCTCATCCGTTCCAAGTGCTCACGGACCACCGCAATCTGGAGTATCTTCACAGTGCTAAATGACTGAACTCCCGACAGGCAAGGTGGTCTTTGTTCTTCAACCGTTTCCAATTCACTGTCTCTTATATTCCCGGGTCCAAGAATTGTAAGGCGGACGCGCTTTCCCGACGGTTCGAGCGCGCTGACAGACCGGTTGAACCAGAACCTATCCTCCCCATGAGTTTCCGTGCTGGTCCTGTGAGGTGGGCTATCGATGACACGATTCAGGAGAGCCTACAAGCGGAACCAGCCCCTCCAGAAACCCCGGTGTCGAAGGTGTTTGTACCAGCTCCGCTTCGACCTCAACTGATGGAATGGTGCCACACGTCGCTAGGATCTGGTCATCCCGGAATCACTCGAACTACTCGACTCATCAGTCGAAAATACTGGTGGGATTCCCTCACAGATGACGTCCGAGACTACGTATTATCCTGCCCAGTTTGTGCTCAGTCCAAGGTGCCTCGAGCACTACCGGAGGGCAAGCTGATGCCATTGCCAACTCCTCAACGACCCTGGTCGCACATCGCGATGGACTTTGTTACCGACCTACCAGAATCAGAGGGCCATACTGTAATTCTCGTGGTCATCGATCGATTCTCAAAGATGTGTCGGTTAGTACCCATGACCCGTTTACCTAACGCCACTCAGATGGCGGAGACTATGTTTAACCAGGTGTTCCGGCAGTTTGGTGTTCCAGAGGATATTGTTTCCGACCGGGGACCCCAGTGCGTATCCCGGGTTTGGAAGGCCTTCTGCGAACGCTTGGGTATCTCGGTGAGCCTCACCTCCGGATATCATCCCCAGGCCAATGGGCAGACCGAACGGCTCAACCAGGAAATTGGGAAGTATCTACGGCAACAATGTTCGCGGCAGCCGCAAGAGTGGAGCCGATTCCTTCCTTGGACAGAGTATGCTCAGAACTCACTCATTCACACCTCCCTACGTCTATCGCCCTTTCAGTGTGTTCTAGGGTATCAACCACCCCTGTTCCCGTGGGATACCGCACCTGGGATGGTACCGGCGGTGGACGAGTGGTTCCGTCAGAGTGCGCAGGTCTGGGAGACGGCCCATCAACATCTCAGTCAAGCCTCACAGCAGCAAAAGACCTATGCCGACCGACGCCGGAGACCTACTCCCACTTATCAAACCGGACAACGAGTGTGGCTGTCTACCCGAGACCTGCGGTTCCGACGGAGCTGCAAGAAGCTCCAACCCAGGTACATTGGTCCTTTCAAAGTTCAGAGACGTATTAACCCTGTCACCTACCGTCTGTTACTCCCTCGACACTACAGGATAAACCCTACGTTCCACGTCTCCCTGTTGAAACCTGTCCATTATAGCCCGATGTATCCACCAATCGCTCAACAACCTACTACACCACCTTTGGAGGATGAACAGGACACCACCTATACAGTCCACGAGATACTGGAGTCAAGACGGAGACGAGGGGGCATCGAATATCTCGTGGACTGGGAGGGATATGGACCTGAGGAACGGTCCTGGGTTCCGGCTAAGGACATACTGGATCCCGCTCTCAAGGCCACGTTCCACGCTGAGCACCCAGATCATCCAGGACCCCGACCCAGAGAAAGACCACCCGGTAGAGGTAGAAGGCCGTCAGGAGCCGGCCCTGGGGAGGGGGATACTGTAAGGGATCGGGGGTTGGCAGGATCTAGACAGAGTCTGACACTTCCCCGATCTACTGAGAGGGGGAGTCATCAGACTCGATCTGGTTCACCTGAGTTCTGAGCACACCTGTCAGTAATTAGTGTAGGATTTAAGGTGTGCTCAGAAGCTCAGTCGGCGCGAGATATTGTTCCATTGTGACTTGCTAAGCGTTTTGTTCCGAGAGAGAGAGAGAGTTTGTTGTTTTGATTACCCGTGTATCCGACCTGTGCCTTGTTGTTTGACTCCCCGTATTGCTTAATCCTCTACTTGTCTACCCCAGTGATTACCGTTCTCTGATCCTGTGCCTGTGACCTCGACTACGACTAAGCCCGCTCCTTTGGTACCTCTGCCTGTCTATGCCTGGCCCGGTTTTGACCACAGCCCGCCCGACCACGATTAAGCTATTCCCTTGTCTGTACTCTAATAAAGCATCGCTATTCTGCGATTGGATCTTACCACTCTGTCTGAGTATTCATTACACTCACAAACACAAAGACACACACAATTTTGTTTACTGTCCTTGTGGGGACCAAACAATTGATTCACAATAACCCTAACCCTAAATCTTAACCCCAACCTTAACCGTAACCCTTACCCTTACCCCAAACCCCTAACTCTAACTCCTAACCCTAACTCTAAACCTAATTTTAACCATAATTGTAACCCTATCCCTAAACCTAACCCCTAAACCAAAAATAGCCGAAATGTCCCGACTTGTCAAAATTGTCCTTGTTTTACCATACTTGTGAGGACTTTTGGTCCCCACAAGGAAAGTAAAACCAAACACACACACACACACACACACACACACACACACACACACACATTGATGAATGGGTAGACATTAGTCCCATTCAAACAACAGATGTTAATTCACTTCACATGTGAATTATCAGATCATTTGTGTCAGGAAGCAGAATATGAATGACTGAGATTATCTCATATTTGGGCCCTCACTTGGCAGACCTATGGTCCTCTGGGCCTGCAGGTAGGATGCTGGGGGCTTGGTGAGATGGGAGATTGGTGTGCGTGTGTGGGTGGGGCGGGGGGGAGTCTACCATGAGAATGTTCCATTATGTCTGTGTGTCTGAAAACAACTCATTACAACCCAGACTTCCCTTTGGGCTATAGGCTATAGAGAATGGAGAATGATGGGCCTTATGTGCTGATGAGCAAAACTTTATTTACCCTGGTAGATACAATGATATCCATAAGACATAAGACATTTGTAGTGATACCTATAGTATGTGCTTGGACATTCTTTTTCAGTTTTCTATTCAATATTGGTTTCACAGTATATATTTGATAAGCATAAATTGGTCTGTCGTCATGTTCACCCCTTTATCAATTGAAGACACTCCAAAGTAACTTTATACAGGTACTAGTTAATGACGCTCCCACTCTCTTCTTTACCTTTGTAAGTGTTTCTTAGCCTGTGTTACTCAGGATTAATCATGTCATTACAGCCTTACAGAATTACACTCTGGTATTCTCCTCTCTCTCTCTCTGGAGTTATTTTTATTCTCGGTATGAAGTAAACCAAAGGAAAAGCAGAACAACCCTGCCCCTCTCCCCTCTCCTCTCCTCCTTCTCCCCGCCTCCACCTCCACCACCATAACCACTTGTCCCAGACGTGTACAACTAAGGTAGCAAAACAAAGGGAAATATTTCAAAACACTGCACATTGAGAATAACTCACAATATAAAACATGTCGGACTCCAAAGGTAGAATGTTGCGATACGTTGCCGCCGGTAACCATGGATGGAGGCTGTCGGTATGGTAACCACCAATGTACAATAACTGGGTCAGGTGAAAAACAGGGGGGAAAAGTTTAACTTCTTGGATCGCTTTCCATTTCTCTTTTCCCCCTTTCTCCCCACACATTGCAGTCAACAACCACTCCCACTGTAAACAGCTCACACTTGCTCTGAATATGCTGTGAAATGGTGAGCCAGTCCAAGACATTACCACTACGTTGGCTTGATGAAATGGACAAGACTTTCCAGATGCTAAGAGGTCACAGGCTATTCCTTTCAGTTGCCCTTTGGGGCTTTAGGCCTAAATGCAGCATCAGGCATGTGCTTGGCCTGATTACCCCGATGCCCTGTATCTCTTTCCAGCCACAGACTGGAGTGCCTCTGTGAATCAGCCAGACCACACTGAGGCCTGGGCCAGGCGTGCTGGGCCGCAAAGAGCAGCTGACCGACACTGTGCCGTGGCTGGACAGACAGCGAGCCAGCCGTCATATCCTTAACAGGGCTATTATCCCTGATCTGATGTCCTCTCCTCTGCTTGGCTGGGAAGTGTCAGGCCAGCGCTAGCCTCTCGGCTGACATCAGTGACATCTCCATCGGCGGGCCAGCGTGGGGCCGTCACATGCACAGCTCTCCAGCCAGGCATGCCACGTCTGTCCATAGTGTAGCCTAGAGCTGTGTCCAAAATAGCTCCCTATTCAGTTTATAGTGCAAAGGTAGTGCACCACTGAGGGAATAGGGTGCCATTTGGGACGTAACATATCTCTGGACTGTCTGTGGAGTTGAGGAGGGCTGTCATATCCATGGCTGAGCTGGCCTGGGAGACGAGTCTGTCATGAGCTGGGCTGGGAGCTGTCTGGTCCATGGGTGGGCTGGGGTAGATGGACAGGGATAGGTGATAGCCACAGACATCACCATCGTTAGGCTGCCATCTGAGGCGTCACGTCCGTCCCAGGCCTGACCACCTCCGGACTGTATGGGTCCATTCCCTCAGACAGGCTGGCGCTGGCCCTCTTCTAATGGGACTAATTGGGCTGGAGATCAGCTCTGAGGTCCGGTATCACCTCTGACAGAAGCCCTCTCCATCCAACGCCTACGTCCCTTGTCTCCCTCGCCTCCTCTGAGTGTCCACAGCTCCTAGCTAACTGCAGAATATGCTTGAAAAACACTACCACTTAATTAGCAACTGCAACAGTGATCTGAGATGCTCAGTTAGAGCCGGACACTAATAGTGTCATCTTTGGTGTCATCTCGCTGTGTGGAGTGGAGGGGAGGGGGAGTGTGACCAATGCCAGGGCAAGGCTGGGCTTGGTGTGTGGGTGTGTACGTGTGTGTGTGTGTGTGTGTGTGTGTGTGTGTGTGTGTGTGTGTGTGTGTGTGTGTGTGTGTGTGTGTGTGTGTGTGAATGTGTGTGTGTATGTGTGTGAGAGAGAGAGAGACTGTGTGTGTGAATGTGTGTGTGTGCGTGTGTGTGTGTGTGTGTGTGTGTGTGTGAGAGAGAGAGAGACTGTGTGTGTGTGTGTGTGTGTGCGGGCGCATGTGTATCCGCACATGCATGTATGCGTGTGTGTGTGTGTGTGTGTGAGGGCCATTCACGGTTCTTAAGGGCTGCAGTGATGTTATCTCTCTTGACCAGTGGAATGATGCTGACCTTAATTGCTCTAATGCTGTTTTCAGCCATACTGTGTCTGTGGCTCTCTGGCTCCCTAGCCTGGATACCATTGATCCGTCACACAGATTGTCCGTTCTCCAATCAAAGACACACTTTATTAGTGGTGGGTATGGGAGAGGGGGGAAATAATAATGAATATCACTAGAGAAATGCTTTCATTAAGTAATCAAAATAGACTGTGCAACTCGCATAGTGTCCATCGAGCACCAAGTAGCAAATAGGAATATTCCACTAGGAATCTCAGCATTAATACTAGGAACAGAGAATGAAAAGCTGCGTCTCCTAAGTACGTCATTCATACATTGACAATAAAATATGATTTATTACATAAACAGTGTGTAATTGTGCTGTTTAAACAGGTTGGCAATGCTGATGTTTAGTTAGCAAGATAGTTAGCAGAGAGGAGAGCTAACACCACGGATGGCTCTGCTCTGGTCCGACACAGCCTGCCATGCTGTTAATCAGGGTATAAATATGCAGACAGTCCTAATACAACTTAAATTAACCACTGGTTCCCATATCATACACTCATGAAGCTGTTTGATGTGATTGTAATGGTAGGTACGATTATAGTAGGTGAGGTGTAATGGATAATATGGATTTGTAGGAGCATTTTGAGTTGAATATGTATGGTGTTGTATGGAGTTGTCTGTTTGTCCTGTTTTCTGTAAGCTTGTTTGTCTATCTCTCTGTCTATTCTTAAGTACCGCCATCTAAATGTCCATCCATGTTCGAGAGAGACATACTTTCAGATAATTCTGGCCAAGACCATAACATTACCGTCCATTGAGGGTGGTTGGGATAGCTCGATCTTGTTGTCTTTTCTTTTCACAAAATACGTTTGTAATGGTTTTAATGTTGAGACGTGAAACAGCAAGTCGTCTATTATCCTGCTATTCCTGATGGCAGTCTAACTATAATCAGTCAACAAACAAACAGACCAACAAACAAAAAGACAAATATCAGTCACATCTTTCCTCGATTGTCAGAAGGACATGTCCATCTTTTATAAGAATGCCTTTTTTTGTCGCTCAGCCTCTCTTTTTCCTTCCCCCTCTTTTCTTCAAGGCAATCTTTCTCTCTCATATAAATCTGTACAAATTGATTTCCTCTTTACAAGAGAAGATAAAGACCATGGCAACAGAAATACCTGTAAGTGAAGGATAATTACGTTTTGAGACACCCCCCGCTGAGTCCATTCTCCAAGGCCCAACAACATGCATTTAAAACCTCAATAGCGCTCGACAGCGTCACACCAATGAGTCCCCAGATTTGATTAAAATTATAGTTATTTTGCTCTTACTTCATCTATTAAGATAAGCATCTTGTTCAGGCCATTTTTATATACATATAAAGAGGCCTGGTACAATTTAACATTTCCCCCCCCCCCCCGCTGCTTTGCATAAAAGGGAACTCTGCGGGTCCACTCCACTGTTACCTGTAAAGCGTCTCAGAACAGCATGGGTAATGTCTTTATACCTCCGCATTTTGTTCTGTCATTCGCTCTCTCTCTTTAACAACTATAGGAAGAGGGGAAGAGTCAATTCATTGTTTGCCTTTTGGTATGTTGTTGCATATCATCTTTAGTTTTTTTTTTATATACGAATTCATAGCCGCCTTGCAATATATACATCAACATCGGTGACGGGGAAAATATGCAAAATGATGCTAAAAATCCACTTGAAATAACAGTGATTTCATTTTGCGGAAACAAACCAATACCCTGTAAATTTTGTTTGATTGAAAAGGTTTTGGGCTTCTAGCTCTTGGCTAAAACCTTCCTATTGCTGATAGCTATTTGGATGGACAACACATTTGCTTACAGTTTCCCCCCACTTATACAATGCTGCTGTTTTTTGTTTTATCTGTATTTTCCACAGGCAAGTTAAGTACATTGTTCGGATGTTGACATTAGCGCTCATCCAAATCCACACTAACGATGGATAGCAATGCATAATACAAGAACTAACAAAGATCTGAAATATATATTAAAACACAAAATCATAGGTGTATACCATATTACTTCTTCATTATCAATACATGTAAGTCTTCAAAACTTTAAAACAATTTCATTCTGCTCTGATAGAGCTGCCATCCAGGGTGGATAAAAGCCCTGATCACCTGGATGCCAAACAGAAAGGATAGTTTGTGAAGTAAAAAGTATGAAGAAGAAGAAGAAGAAGAAGAAGAAGAAGAAGAAGAAGAAGAAGAAGAAGAAGAAGAAGAAGAAGAAGAAGAAGAAGAAGAAGAAGAAGAAGAAGAAGAAGAAGAAGAAGAAGAAGAAGAATTAGTGTTTTTGTCTCTCCTCTCTCCCAGCTCTGAGGTGCTCCTCTAACAGGGCGTGAACACCATCAGATCCACTAACTTATGCTAGTGCAGGAAACCCAGGGGACCCACCATCTTTAACAAAGCCCATCTCTGCTTTAAATATCCCTAAGTACGTTCCCCCATCCCTGTGAGCTCCTCTTTTGTATTGAAAGATCTTTGGTGGAGAGTGTGTTGTTTTCCCCTCCTTTTTCCGGCAGGCAGGCGGTGGGTTTAAGATGGGAGGTAATGTGAGTGGCACTGTGTCTAATGATGCACACATTCAGTGTCATGGAGGCTGGCTGTCCCATGAGTCCTTGTTTGAGTGACTCGTCTGATGTTTGGGTCTTTTAATAGGACATCAAAACTGGAGTGGCACAGAGAACGCCAGAGAGGAACATTGAGAGGAACATGGACGTAGAAGGTAGAAGCTAACTCTGCCTCACATAAAGCGATCACAGAAACTCCCCTCACTGAACTGATCACTGTCTCAACTCAAGGAGAGGGAGAGAGAGAGAGAGAGAGAGAGAGAGAGAGAGAGAGAGAGAGAGAGAGAGAGAGAGAGAGAGAGAGAGAGAGAGAGAGAGAGAGAGATCAGAAAATGAGAATAGAGAAATAGGTACAGTACAGAGTAATAATTACAAACCTAGTTCTGAAACACTATGAGGATAACATTGATGCACTTGACCCAACAATAATAAAGTACAAATACAATCAAACCAACTTACATCATTTAGCAGACGCTCTTAAAACCAGAGAGACTTACAGGAGCAATTAGGGTTAAGTGCCTTGCTCAAGGGCATGTTGACAGATTATTCACATAGTCAACTCAGGGATTCAAACCAGCAACCTTTGAGTTACTAGCCCAACCTCTTAACCACTAGGCTACCTGCCGTGTTAGTGTGAGTGTCAAAGGGTTATTACGTTCGTAATACATTTATTTTAAAGCGTCTAAAAAACAAAAAATACAAAAGATTTGGAGCCTAAAGACATTAGGAAGTAAATAATGACTCATTAATGTTTAATTGTTTTCTTTTAAATTAAAACCTCTATTAATTTAAGGCTTAATTGCAATTAAAATAGTTATGACCTTGTATTACTAAATCAACAAATCCTTTACAGACAAACAAAAGCTAGTGAGACAAAATATCAACACCTGAAAAGACTGCATGAAAGGACTTTGTTTGAAACAAACAAATCAACTTTTTCAATTATGTGTGCTGTTGTGTTGTTTCTTCAACTGTTATATTAGTGTTATTTGATGAAATGTGTGAGATAGAAGTGGCATCTTTTTTAAATGAGAATAATTCATAATCTATCAATTTAGTAAAAAAAAAAAACGAATTTCAGTCTTTCTTGTTAGCATTCGTATTGTGTTACACTGTGACTTATTTGTACCCCTTAGCACTGTGATAATGCCACCGTAATAGGGCACTGCCTCTCTTTTCTTAATGCTGTATGTATACGGTGTGTGAGCGACCCTAACTAGGTCAAACTATCTGAAGAACAAAACACAACAAACTTTCAGTTGTAAAAGCCATCACAAAGATAGAGGGGAAAGGAAAGAAAAAACAATACACTTGTCACAAACTTGACACTTTTCTCCATTTTCCCGAAGAAAATTGAAAAAAATTGAAAACTCCAAAGGAAAGCTGTGTATCATTGTTCTGAAGTTCCCCTCCTTTGCTTTGCCTATCATAGCATTGAAATCAACACTTACCTTGTCAATGACATCTGGCAAATTGCCACACATTAAGAGGAAGGGGGATCTGACTGTGTAATGCCTTAGTTGTCCCTGGGGCAGGAGCATGGCGGTGAACTGTCTTCCCTCTGTTCAGGTTCTGCTCAGAACAACTACTGGTTGAAAGGTTGTGATTTTCAGCCATGGAGAAAGAATGACGAAAGGCATATGGTCTTAGGGGACCTTATTAATCGGTGGCAAAATGATCAAATCTGAAAAATAATTGTATTAATCATACAATATTCTGAGAGAAAACATGTCTGTGATAACAAGTTACTGAGACAAACATACTTATGTTGAAATGATTTTAAAAAATATATATATATTCCGCGTTGTGTTACCTTGAGAAATGAACAAAAGCTAGACTAGAACCGCTCACTGTCAGGAGTGGTATGAAGTGTGAAAAAACAGTTTTGAAACAACTGGAAGATTAAAACCTGTATGACGAAAACTTCTCTAGCCCTCATTACAATAGTCTCTTTAGTTTCTCTCAGCGTAGCCCGTGGCATACCAGCAAAACATCTCACATAAATCTCACGTCCATAACTCAGGATGTGATCCACATCTATACGTAAACGTATATACCTTTGTTATATTGTTGTTGTTTGGGAGTCTGTTTCTTTCTCTCTCACAGTCTTTGTATTCAGTGTATGTACTGTATGTGAGAGGAGCAGATTGTACTGCAGCACTACGGGGAACTCACCACTAAGGAGAATGCATCTGTTTGTGATAAGGGACAGATCAACATTTACTGGGGGGGCGGGGTGGTCCAAAATAGGGGAGGGTTGTCAAACTTTTTGATTTGCTTTGGGGAGGGTTGTGTGTTTTTTGGGGGGGCACAGGGTAGGGTAGTGCATTTTTTCCCTGATTTACATTCGCTCTTCTGCTCGTATTTTCCCTATAAACAATGGCTTGACTTACTTTTGATGTCACCCTAAAAAGGTTAGAAACTTTTGTGAAAGTTTGGTGTGGTGTGGCTATTATTAAGCTTTAGCTACTGCAGGCCTATGATATGAAGGCAGTGCACATTGGTGCTCCAACTGACTCCGACAGTTGAACTTGAGGTGAGGAAGACTGTTTCAGGCCTCCTATAATCCAATAATATAATGCTTATCTTTACACAAAATATTCAGATTGAAAATTAACAAATTAGCCTCCTTCTGTACGTCTATATCTGTATAGCAGACGGAGTAGCCATCTGACATAAAGAAATTCATGTCGGTGTCGTAGCATGCCACCGGCATATCTCTATCTCTCTAGGGTTAGGCCTAAGCTTCTCTATATATATTTATGAATATATGAATATCATACAGTGGACACCTAAGCCTATAGGCCTTTGCATTCAATGCCCTGAGGTGTTTAGTGCTCAAATCTCTGACAGCTGAACCGTAAGGTGGACAATAATTGTTTTAGGAAAGTAGGCAAAAAATAATAATAGGCTATAAAGTTTTGCATATGCTACATATCGAAACACAAGAAAGTGTTTTTTTAACTTGTTATAGGCTGTTTTTAAGGACACGTAAATGTGGCTTGTTTGGCCAACATCCCTCGTTTATTGATAGCGCTGGCTGCGCCAGGTTGGATCTGAATGCATGTGGATGTCCGTAAAATGTCTCCAATGTCTGGTATATTAAAATATTCCCTCTCATGTTTTCCGGCACCAAATTTTCCTAAAGGAAACTCTGAAATGGCATATTGTTTTAGAATATTCACATGAAAATCTCTCGCCAATTGGATGGAAACCTAGCCTAAAGACTCTGGCAAGTGCGCTAGTCCAGTGTCACTTTGATTATGCCTGCACATCATGGTTCACCAGCAGCCCCAAACATCTCAAGAATAAGCTACCAGCCAAACAAGCTTGTAAGAATTGTACTTAAACTCCCCCTTCATACTCATCTGGAGGTTGAGCATTTTTTCGTCTCAATCTCTGTAATGTGTCTGTATATATGTAATTGTATATGTATTTATGTAAAAAATAGGTACCACAATGGAAATAAGTCCCCGACTTTATTATGCAATCCCGGTCAATTAAAAAAAGATTTGTGGTATATATACTGTATATATTCTGTTTACTGACAAATAAAATCAATCAATCAACCAATCCAAACTGTGCAGCGGCCAATTGAGAAATGGAAAGAGACATCTGTTACAAAACAACAACAAGTTTAATGACATTCAGAGATTGTCAAGCCAAGCCTTCGATACTGGATAAGCCTACAAGGTAGGGAGGGCTCTATTTTCTGTTTGTCGAGATTGACATAGTCTATTTATTGTGGTGTTGAAAATGCAAACCATGACATTGAAGTGCCCGAAGTCGGTATGCTTTGTTTATTGGTTGTGTGGTGCATTGGCACAGAAACCTGTTGGTGGAAAATTCATTGCATTTATTTTATATAATTATAAATATGGCATCAAAATGTTGAAAATCTGATTTCCCCCTAGCTGATCATTGTCTGCAGCTGGCTCTGATCGTAGTGTAATGAAACAGGCAGGGAGAGTGCGCTCAACCTTCCTGCTCATAGCTCTGCGTGGCATCGACTGTGCCACGAAAGCATGCTGAAGTGGCAAAGTCGATATCCAGTTATTGGTATTTGTGGTGGTAAACATCATTTTGAGTTAATTCAGTGAGAGGGTCATGTTCAATTTATTTTATAGTACAAGGAGAGGGTCATGTGATTTTTTTTTTTACATTGGGTGAGGGGGTGTATTTATTTTGTATGAGACCTTGAGTTGGACCAGCCCCTCCCCCCAGTAAATTTTGATATGTTCCTAACCTGTTTCTACTCTAGTAATTGTCTCAGGAGTTGTCCAACATATTTAGGCTTTAAAACTGAACATATATAAGCTTTTTAACACTCCCTTATACACTGATAGCCATGGGGATGTTACCATTGATCAGGTTTCTCTAAACCATAAAAAACATTCTCTAAGAATACATGCAACTAGAAATACCAAGTTCAAGTTCTGTTTATTGCCATTTGTAGGTACAAATACATACCTACAGGGAAAAATCTGCTTAAAATGTTGTGATTGTCGATGACCTGTATGCTCCCAAAGGATTTTAAAAGGGAATAAGCCAAGGAAGTAAAATGTTGTGATTAATTTGATGTCTATAACTGTAATAACATTATATAGTTTAGCACCTCAGCAGAGCCACAGAGAGGAAAAGGTTAAGCATATCCTCTGACAGGGTGGGTAACACAATGCAGTGTAAAATAAATGTGATATTTAGTCCATGTTGGGCAGCAGGTGTGACAGCTACTTAGTGGAGGTGGGCCCGACGTGCATCTTAACAGGCACTGACAATTTAACATGTTAAGGCTTGATTCTGAAGGGTTTTCCTTAAGTTGAACCATTGTAGGAAAACACAACAATGTTTTAGGCAAAATAGTTATATGTCTTAAAAACAAACTTATTATACATGCAAATTACATTTCAGGCTGTCATGTCATGTGCTTATATACTGTACCATAGGTACATATTGATGTATGGTTAATCTAATTCAACAAAAATACACATGCAGAAGACAGCACAATACCAACTGTGATTTTTGCTTTTTATATTTTTTTAAATGTCTTGCAGACAAAAAAATACAGGTTGAAAAACTGTATCACTCTGAATGTTGATATTTAAATTTTTTGGTAGATTATAATTTTCATTCAATCCCAACAAATGAGTTACTCATTTCCACAGTAGATGGTCTATCAGAAAGTGCTGCATGTCCTTAACAAACACAAATCATCATTCCCCCAAAATCTCCAAAGACTGAATGTCGCGGCGTCATGAGCACATGCTTTTACTACTCTGCATTTCATTTTCTTTCTCTTATTTTTAAATTGTCTTTTTGTAGCTTCCCCCTGCTCCCCTACACCCCTGCCCCACCACCCCCCGCCCCCATCCCCTGGTTCCTAAGCAGCAAGCACCGAGGATGGAGAGTGGTTAGACTGTGTCCATGGTTGCGTCCCAAATGGTACCCAATCCCTATATAGTGCACTAACTTTGACCAGAGCCCTATGGGCCCTATGGGCCCTGGTCAAAAGCAGTGCACTAAATAGGGAATATGGTAACATTTGGGATGCAACCCATGTGTGCAGTCAGAGAGAAATGGCCTTTTGTCTAGGCTGCTCCTTGTCACAGAAGGTCACACAGGCTTACCCCGGGAATAAAGCCCTGGCCATTGTTATAATTTGCATTGATGCATAGAGAGGGAGATAGAGAGGGGGCTGCATACACCCGGGTAGAAGGTTATGCAGAGCAAAGGCGTCTTTGCATGGCAATGTGTGCAACGGACGGACGCCGTATTTCTCCCCCCTCCTGCCCTGCCACCCCTCCGCCCCTCAATCCACCATCCCCCTTAGGAAATGAAGGCCTCTTCAAGGTCAGTGTCAAGGACAGAGTGGCCAATTAGTATGCAGATCAGGGCCTGATGTAGTTTAAGGGTATTGCTCTGATGCAATCACATTAGTTAGGCCAGTAAAGAATTCCCTCCCTGACCTCAATCATAGAGGCTACAGGAGGAGGTGATGGGATAACAGAGGAGCGAGGAGGGAGCAAGGAGCTGAATAGTAGCCTGGGACACTGGGACGCTGTTTTACAAAATCACTGTAGCTAGCTAACACCGTCCGCTGCTATCACCATCAATAGATCTGGCAAGGCTCTTATCAACGCACACACAGAACTACACAAAAATAAAAGGTGGACTTCAATTAATATTTTAAATGGGGAAAAAACTCCCTGCGATTCCTTCTGTTTTATGTGTCACACATCACTCAGTCTGTCACCTTTAATGGTCCCAAATAGTCTTGATCAATTGAGAGCAAATATTGATGTTTTCCGTTTCTCAGTGAGTGGTAGCAGGTGGAATATAATGGGAATCCTCTCTGCTGTGTTGGAAACAATATACATAATATTAATTATGTCACTCTCTCCAGCGTTGTCACCTCCCTTTTTGACAGAATGGGTTTACAAATGTATAATGCAAGAGAAATAGAATGGTATTGTTGAGGATATTGCTAGCTTTAAAAATTATCCAAATACATCACCTGTAGTTTTGGCTACCATTTGTACCTCTATTCCTACAATAAATGCATATATAATATATGTAAAATACCAGTATTCACAAGTTGAAAGTACTGTATTTTAGTGAAACCAAAGCATTGATGTTTCCATTTCAGTCTTGCTCTGTTGTCCAAATATTGCCTGATCTGGCCTGCTGTGTTTCTGTTTCTGCTAGTTGGTTGGACGCATGTGCAGAGCGTGGTCAGAACATCCTCCAAGCACTCTGCTGTGGCCTCAGAGGGTAGAATACAATTTACTCCCCCCTTTTTTTTGTTAAATCTATGTCCGGGTTGTAAATTTCCTCCAATTCTCCCTCTATCTTTCTCCTCTTGTCGGAATTAATGAGATGGGGTTTGATCAGGGCAGCCATGTGTTCCGAGAGAAATCTCACAACCGCCTTGTGTCCTGTAATAGAATTTGCATCTAATGCATACATAAATCAAACATCTTTCTGGACATTTTCATATGCATAATGTCATTTCATCCTCTTTCTTTCCAAGAAGGAGTTGTGTTAGAGGGGAGGGGGGTAGAGAGGTAGATGTAGGTGACAGTGCATAGGGATTGTAGTTGGTGAGAGTGAGGTGATTTTTTTGTACTTTCTTTTAATGCTTTCAATTTATTTAGCTGACTGTGTAGCCGTGGTGAGAGACTGGGATTGGAGAGATCTTTGGGGTTTGATTTTCAGATACTTTTATGGAGAGATTTACAAAAGAATGGTGTGTATATGTGTGTAGCGAGCGTGCATGTGTGTGTGCAGGTGTGTGTGTGTAGTAAGTGTGTGTGTATCTGTCAGAGAGTGTGTGTATTTTAGGCATTTTGATGGGTATTTAGGAGAGTGGTGGAGGGTGGTTCATCACATCTACCTTATTCTTGTGGGCTTTGTTATGCAAATGAAGTGAAACTAGAAGATTCAAAGTGCTTTTTCTTCACAAGGAGATACAAGATAAAAAAAGAAAGTGACAAGATGTCTTGATTGTGCTCAGTGTTTGCTACTCACTCGCTAACAAGGCTTGATATTGTAAAAATTCAATTTGCAACCGCCTCCATTTGCATGTCCTGGAAGGTACTTATTTGCACTATTAACTCTTTATTCCTTATTCCATGAATCAATCACAGAGTTAAGATATTACATTTAAATCTGGGACAATTATTTAGCCTTAACCATACAAACTCCACCGGCCTATGAGTATATTATTATTCACTGTGCAGTAAAATTTAGATTTTTTAAGACAAGTATAATTGACAGTGATATGACCACAGTCGTTACGCCAACTAGGACGTGTTTTTAAACATATTTGCATCTTTATCTTGAGAATCCTCAGACTGTCTCATTGCCCAGAGATTTATACCCCACCTCTCACTTGATATTATATTTACTCCACTCATTAAAAAGGTTGTCCATATCTCATTCCAGGACAAATCAGTTTTTCCAACCAAAGTCATTAAATATCATGTTTTCACGTTGGAAAGTAAAATATAAATCATTTTTATGCCGAAAGAGTCCTTGGAGACACAGCACACGTGTTTGCATGATGATGAAATAAGCTCAAATGTAAAGATGGCTCTGTACCAAGAAGAATTATCTCCTGGCATGATGCCAAGAAGAGAAAGATAAACAAAAGCAGATTTTCCATTAAAGAGCTCCACATCCCATTTCCTCCACAACACCCCCCCATCAACCTTATGGTACTGGTCAAACACATTCACTCTCACTATTCAACTGTTTGTCATCGTATTGTTTCCATCTTAGCCATCAGATCCCCACACATCTACTTAGCTATACTGACATAACAAAGGACAGGACAATAATGAGGGATATTTTAGCTGTTGGTATAATCCTGTACTGTAGGACTATAGGAGTCACCAATCACTGTCTCCATGACAGCTTGTCAGCAGCTAAAGCAGAGGATATCCTGACATCTGTGACGGCAGAAGTTCCTGTGCTAAAACAATAGCGTTAACGCCAATCAAGCTGACAAAGCAACAGCTAGATCATACGTAGGCTGCATCCCTTTCCTATGAAGTGCACTACTTTTGACCAGAGCCATATGGACATATAGGGCTCAAATCAAAAGTAGTGCCCTATGTAGGGAATAGGGTGCCATTTGAGATGTAACCATAATGTCCAAAATGCTTTAGGATCCTCTCTGATTCCTTCCGCCCATCGGCAGCCTCAAACTGCCTCAGTCTGACCCCAACTGCCTCCCTCCACATTTTAATGCAATGTGATTACGAGTCCACTCTCATAAATAAAACACACAGCTAGCAGCGTGATTTCTGTATTTACAATAACGTGTCATTATTACGATACCGTGTTGTTCCCTTTCCTTTTATATTAATTAAAGAGTAATGTGTTTTCATTTATTTTCTTCATTTGAGAAGCAGGCACGGAAATCATAAAATAGTCAAGCTCTGAAGACAAATTACTTCTTTCCTCTTCTTGGAAGCATGGCTTACAACGAAAGGAGGGAAAGGGATGTTAACATTTAACAAGGATGAAATAATATTGACACCACTATTTTATTTTTTTATAGTTGTTTTTTTCTCGCACATAAGAACTACTAGACCTCAAAATAATAAAGATTTATTGAAGTCCCACAAAAGTGATATTTGACACTGATTTCCTGTAACAGGATGGTTTTAATTCCATGTCGTTGAAGCACATGCCTAAAGTGTGTAAAAGTGGATTATTTGAGCTTGACATAGATATTGGGCACTATCCAGGCATTTACACATTGCCCAAATATTTTTTGGGAAGCGTCCCCAAAAATGATGCCCAAACCTAAGTGTTCAGTATGCTCCAATAGATGGGATTACAATAAGGCGTACTGAGACGAGTGTCTTTTTTTAGATTTCTACTCAGTTGGGCAGCACTGCTCTGTAAGTTTAGCACCCATGCAGCTAAGACCTTTTACACCCTCCATTTGACTAGTTTACATTTTAAGGGTTGGGCTATTGGGTAACTTGTTCCCCGTTATTCAGTGCTCCCACACCCACTCAAAATGTTCCCCCAAATAACTGCTCTACATGGGTGAACACAGTGTCAGTTTGGGGTTTTATACCCACCGATAAACACTCATATTAAGTCCATTCCCCATCACAAAATCACCAGACACTCAAAAATGATGAGATGGGAAATCTATTTGTTTTGTGAACTTTGTGATCTCTTTTTGGGGCATTCTGCTCTGGTGACCTCTTCTGCTCTGGTGACCCATAACCCCATTTTATCTTTGAGTAAGCTTGTGAAAATACATATTAAGTAGGATAATCATTCAAAGCTGATTTGTAGAAAGAGTGTCACTCTATTGTACATTCACCTTGTCAAGTTTGAATGAACTATCTTCATAAACAGGAATAGATTTGAAACTTGAAATTAAACATGGAGTAAGTCTTTTTTTAAACAAGCAATAGTTTCCCACTGATTTCAAAGATCGCTATCTTAGTAAACTACAGTGGTGTACCTATAGAGTATCATGTCAAGGAGCTGTCCTTGTGTTCCTGTGGGAAAGCCATATGTGTCTCTGACAATGTATATAGCAAAGGGTGTCTTTGAGCGACTTAAAACAATAACTACATAACAGGAGTGTTTTGAGCGATGCCTAAATGTGTCAATGGATGCACTGAGACGGAACCTAAGGCAGTAGGACCATCTGCAGAGCCAGGTGTTGGCCAACCGAGGCTGTGCTGGATCTTTGACTGGACATGCCATCATTTAGCAGACTCAGATGTTCTACAACATCTGCACTTCATTGGTTGATGGTCTGGGTTGACTTGAAGGAGTTCCTCTGTATGCGAACACGCAGGATACAGCATGTTATGTGGCTGTTTAGTGACAGAGGAGGCATCTGTGTTGCTTAGTAGAACACAGCCTGGGATGATTTGTCTTCTGTTGGGTCTTTGACAACTGATCTGGTCTTTGGACAAATATTGTTCCCTGAAATACAAATTCAAAAGGCCAATTGAGAACAAACAGAAAGTTAGTTCAGTCCAAGATTTGTTCTGAAGGAAACCAGATTAATATTCTCATCAGATAGTTCCCAAAGACCTTGGTCATTCTCATTTACTAGCACAGTGATAATAATAATAGAAAACTTCAATCATTACGTGGCCATAACTGTGATATGTGTTATTTCTCTCTCTCTCTCTCTCTCTCTCTCTCTCTCTCTCTCTCTCTCTCTCTCTCTCTCTCTCTCTCTCTCTCTCTCTCTCTCTCTCTCTCTCTCTCTCTCCTCCCTCACTTCTATGCGGTCTTCGTCTCTCCACCCAACATACCAGAGGTCCCCTCAATCTCCTCAAATAAATTAGTTTAGCATAAAAGCCTAATTTGATTAAACCCTTGGTCACTCTGAATCAAGGCTGAGCTGCCCTTGTTCAGGGTCTCTATCTGGGTGAGTGGTGCCCTCTCTGCCCTCTCTGACTACACAGACACAACAGACATTGGGTCAGTCCCAAATGGCACCCTATTGGCCCTGCTCAAAAGTAGTGCACTAAATAGTGAATAGGGTGCCATTTGGGATGCAGACAGCTTTCCCACTGATTAACCCGCCAAGATGTTTCCTTTAATTCAACAAATTGCCACACTGTTTTGATTTTGTGGACGTGGATGATGCTCAGTGCTCCCTGTCTGTCCATGTCCATCTGCGTTGGTCTTCTTGGGTCTTTATGGACTAAACTCACCAAAGGCGTGCGTGTGAGGCGTGTGTGATTTATTTTAGAATGCATTCTTTTGAATTATGATGACCCAACGAAAGCCAGGCGGGTTGTCTGGTTTGACGCCTCGCTCAATTAGAACGTGTCTCTATTTTTGCGTTTTGTCGCTGGTGCTGTAGTCACACAAACAATAACATTTGTTGTTATTATTCACTTTTTTTCAAGCTCATTTGAAGTGGAAGAGGTAGCTAAGGGTTTAGGCTTTTCCATACATGCTAAATTAGACCAAATTATCCACTTATGGAAAGAAAACATCGCTATCAGCAAAAATGACTGGCCATATGGACTATCCTGCTAGCGTACAGTGTCACGGATTCAGCCGAGGCTGCTCCTCCTCCTTGCTCGGGCAGGCTTCGGCGTTCGTCGTCCCCGGAGTACTAGCTGCTGCCGATCGATGTTTCGGTGTTTGTCTTGTTTAGTCTTTATGGTGTACACCTGTTTCCCATTATGTTTGATTTTGTTCCCTTTAATACCCTCTGTGTCTCATTGTGTATTGTGCGTTATTGTTTTGGTCTTTGCGGCAGTTGCCCTTGTGTGCAGGTTTTGTTATTTTCCCTCGCTGTTCGAGGTTGCCAGTGTACTTTGTTTTGTTGCACTGTATCTAGTAAAAGTTCTGCCAGTAGCTCGGTGTCCTGCTCTTGATTCGCCTACCGCATACACGTCGCCCTGACAGAATAACGCACCATTTAGACATGGAGTCAGCAGGAGCGGCGGTGCCAGCTGGATCAATCGAAGAACGCGTAGAACAACAAGCGGCTATGATCCAGGCTCTCGGCACCGCCATGGAACAGGTGGTGAAAACCGTGGAGCGATGGGAAAGAAGAAGTTGGTCTACACCTCCTCCGACGATACCACCACCATCAGCTATGCCCATCGCTTCATCTCCGGGGTCCAGTGGGATTCGGCTCTCGCTCCCGAGGGCTTATGATGGCACAGCTGCCGGGTGTCAGGGTTTCCTGCTCCAGGTGGAACTCTACCTGGCAACCATCCACCCGGCGCCCTCGGGATACGAGAGCGTGTCCGCCCTCATCTCCTGTCTGTCCGGCAAGGCGCTGGAGTGGGCCAATGCCAAGTGGGGGGGAATATGCGGAGTTCACCCGCCGCTTTAGGGCGGGTGAACGTCTATTCCACCTTCGACAGGGGAGGAGGAGCGCGCAGGAGTTCGCTGCCAACGCGGGATGGAATGAGAGGGCCCTCATCGACCACTACAGATGTAGCCTGAGGGAGGACGTGCGTCGGGAATTGGCCTGCAGGAACACCAACCTAACCTTCGATCAACTGGTGGACATGTCGATTCGCCTCAACACCCTGTTGGCTACCCGCGGACGTCCGGACTCGGGGCCGTCCATTCCATCCCCCAGCACTTCCGAGCCGCCCCGATGGAGCTCGGAGGTGCTGGTTCTAGGAGAGAGACCAGGAGAGAGGCCGTCCCCTGCACCAACTGTGGCCGCAGAGGACACACTGCTGGTCGGTGCTGGGGAGGGTCTCCTCGGACTCGAGGCAGTAGGCTGCGCACTGATGAGTCATTCCAGGTGAGTAGGCGCCCAACTCACCCAGAGCTCCCTGTTGCGCATATGTGTATTAAAGTTGTGTTTCCCGAGGTTTCTCCTCATTCCCAGCATAAGGCGCTACTCGATTCAGGCGCAGCTGGGAATTTTATTGACCGCCATTTCACCCATAAGTTAGGGATTCCTATAGTTCCAGTGGAGGTGCCCTTCCCTATCCATGCCCTAGATAGTCGCCCTTTGGGGTCTGGGTTGATTAGGGAGGTCACGGCGCCACTCAGGATGAAAACGCAGGAGGGCCATGAGGAGATAATTAGATTGTATTTGATTGACTCTCCTGCATTTCCCGTGGTGTTGGGGCTTCCCTGGTTGATGTCTCATGACCCCAACATTTCATGGCAACAGAGGGCTCTCAAGGGATGGTCTGATCAGTGTGTGGGTGTTTCCGTAGGGGCCACGATGGTGGAAAGTCCGAACCAAGTTCCCACCATGCACATTCCACCTGAATATGCCGATTTGGCTCTCGCCTTCTGTAAAATGAAGGCGACTCAATTACCACCCCATCGACAGGGGGATTGTGCGATAAACCTCCAAGTAGGCGCTGCGCTTCCACGTAGCCATGTGTATCCTCTGTCTCAGGAGGAGACGGCGGCTATGGAAACATATGTCGCCAAATCGCTGAGACAGGGATACATACGGCTGTCCACTTCCATTGCATCCTCAAGTTTCTTTTTTGTGAAGAAGAAAGATGGGGGTTTACGCCCGTGTATTGACTACCGTGGTCTCAATCAGATCACCATCAAATATAGCTATCCACTCCCTCTGATTGCTAGTATGACGGAGTCATTACACGGGGCGCAATTCTTCACAAAATTGGATCTCAGGAGCACGTACAACCTGGTGCGCATTAGGGAGGGAGATGAGTGGAAGACAGCATTCAGTACCACCTCAGGTCACTATGAGGACCTCGTCATGCCATACAGGTTAATGAATGCTCCTTCAGTCTTCCAATCGTTTGTGGATGAGATTTTCCGGGACATACATGGACAGGGTGTAGTGGTGTATATTGATGACATTCTAATATACTCCGCTACCCACGCAGAGCATGTGTTCCTGGTTCGTCGGGTGCTTGGTAGACTGTTGGAGCATGACCTGTATGCAAAGGTGGAGAAATGTCTGTTCTTCCAGGAATCCATCTCCTTCCTGGGACACCGGTTGTCTGCATCAGGGGTGGAGATGGAGATTGACCGTGTTTCAGCCGTACGCAATTGGCCGACTCCCTCCACGGTGAAGGAGGTGCAGCGGTTTTTGGGTTTTGCCAATTACTACTGGAGGTTTATCCGGGGCTTTAGCTCCCATTACCTCTCTGCTAAAGGGGGGTCCGGTGCGTCTGCAGTGGTCGGCTGAGGCGGACAGAGCTTTTGGGCATCTGAAGGACCTGTTTGCCTTGGCTCCGGTGCTGGCGCATCCGGATCCCTCTTTGGCGTTCCAAGTTGAGGTGGATGCGTCCGAGGCTGGGATCGGTGCTGTTCTGTCTAAGCGCTCGGGTACGCCACCTAAACTCCGCCCCTGTGCTTTCTTTTCTAAGAAGCTCAGTCCGGCGGAGCGCAATTATGATGTGGGGGACAGGGGGCTGTTGGCTGTGGTGCAAGCCCTGAAGGTGTGGAGGCATTGGCTTGAGGGGGCTAAACACCCTTTTCTCATTTTGACTGACCATCGTAACCTGGAGTACATCCAGGCGGCGAGGAGGCTGAACCCTCGCCAGGCTAGGTGGGCTATGTTTTTCACCCGATTTGTGTTTACGCTCACCTATAGACCAGGGTCACAGAACGCTAAGGCAGATGCCCTGTCCCGACTATATGACACAGAGGAGAGGTCCATTGAGCCTACTCCCATACTTCCGGAGTCTTGTCTGGTGGCACCAGTGGTATGGGAGGTTGATGCGGACATCGAGCGGGCGTTACATACCGATCCTACTCCCCCACAGTGTCCAGAGGGTCTGAAGTACGTGCTGCTCGAGGTTCGTGATCGATTAATATATTGGGCTCACATGTCACCTTCCTCTGGCCATCCTGGTATTGGACGGACAGTGCACTGCCTTAGTGGAAAGTACTGGTGGCCCACTTTGGCTAAGGACGTGAGGGTTTACCTTTCCTCCTGCTCGGTGTGCGCTCAGTGTAAGGCGCCTAGACACCTACCCAGAGGGAAATTACAACCCCTACCCGTTCCACAACGACCGTGGTCTCACCTCTCGGTGGATTTCGTCACGGACCTTCCCCCCTCCCAGGGGAATACGACGATCTTGGTCGTTGTGGATCGGTTTTCAAAGGCCTGCCGTCTCATTCCTATGCCAGGTCTCCCTACAGCCCTACAAACTGCTGACGCCCTGTTTACACATATCTTCCGGCACTACGGGGTACCTGAGGATATAGTGTCTGATCGGGGTCCCCAGTTCACCTCTAGAGTCTGGAGGGCGTTTATGGAACGCCTGGGGGTCTCGATTAGACTTACCACAGGGTTTCACCCCGAGAGTAACGGGCAGGTGGAAGGAGTGAACCAGGATGTGGGTAGGTTTCTGAGGTCCTATTGCCAGGACCGGCAGGGGGAGTGGTCGGAATATGTCCCCTGGGCAGAAATCGGCCAAAACTCACTTCGCCACTCCTCAACTAACCTTACGCCTTTTCAGTGTGTGCTAGGTTATCAGCCGGTCCTGGCACCTTGGCATCAGAGCCAGATCGAGGCTCCTGCGGTGGACGAGTGGTTTCAGCGCTCGGAGGAAACCTGGAACGCTGCGCATGTCCATCTACAGCGAGCGATCAGACGGCAAAAAGCGAGCGCCGATCGCCACCGCAGTGAGGCTCCGGTGTATGCACCGGGAGATCGGGTCTGGCTCTCGACCCGAAACCTGCCCCTTCGCCTGCCTTGCCGGAAGCTGGGTCGGCGGTTTGTGGGGCCATTTAAAGTCCTGAGGAGATTGAACGAGGTATGTTATAGTTACAACTGCCCATTAATTACCGCATTAACTTCTCGTTCCATGTGTCTCTCCTCAGGCCGGTGGTAGCTGGTCCACCCCAGGAGAATGAGATACAAGAGGCTCCTCCGCCCCCACTAGACATCGAGGGGGCTCCGGCGTACTCAGTCCGTTCCATCTTGGATTCGAGGCGTCGGATGGGGAGCTTGCAGTATCTCGTGGAGTGGGAGGGGTACGGTCCGGAGGAACGGTGCTGGGTCCCTAGGAGGGACATCCTAGATCCCTCCATGTTGAGGGATTTCCACTGGAGTCATCCGACTCGCCCTGCTCTACGTCCTCCTGGCCGTCCCCGAGGCCGGGGTCGGCGCACGGCTGGAGCCGCGCGTCAAGGGGGGGGGGGTACTGTCACGGATTCAGCCGAGGCTGCTCCTCCTCCTTGCTCGGGCAGGCTTCGGCGTTCGTCGTCCCCGGAGTACTAGCTGCTGCCGATCGATGTTTCGGTGTTTGTCTTGTTTTTATGGTGTACACCTGTTTCCCATTATGTTTGATTGTGTTCCCTTTAATACCCTCTGTGTCTCATTGTGTATTGTGCGTTATTGTTTTGGTCTTTGCGGCAGTTGCCCTTGTGTGCGGGTTTTGTTATTTTCCCTCGCTGTTCGAGGTTGCCAGTGTACTTTGTTTTGTTGCACTGTATCTAGTAAAAGTTCTGCCAGTAGCTCGGTGTCCTGCTCTTGACTTCGCCCTGACATACAGTCACTGCTCTGCCTGTCCCGCCTTTTCCACCCGCCTCGCTCTGCTTGCTCCACCCACCTGTTTCTGGTGAGTTTTTCGCTTTACTCTGACTTTTTAATGACTTTTTCCTCCACAGTTCACACAGTTGACATTGGCCGTGTCCTAATACCCGTACTTCCATTCCTAATAGTAGGCATTTTGGGTATGCGAAAATAGAACGTTTTATACAGATGTAGGATCTTTTCTGCACAGCAGGAATTGCAAACTTGTCATGTTTAAAAAGGCTTCTTGATTTTCCCTAATGAAAAATGTATCAACCCCTACAAAAAATGTCCATTAATTATAATACACATAATAATACACATTTCCTGTTGCTGCAGGATTATTTTCCTGCTGTAGCAAACGGGCTCAAATTAAGATCCTACCTACACCTGTAGTATATGTGTCAGTGCGAGCGTGGATGTGGTGTGGGAATCAAGCGCAGGACACAGAGGCTACGTCCAAAAGCCTTTAGTAAAGACACGAAAAAAACAAACGGCTACAAAAGAGCCGGAGGCAAGTGAAAATTACGCACACTGCGTAAACCACAAAGTACAAACTAAATGCGCACACAAGTGCGGAACACTCTCTCAATAAACAAATGGAGAAATATAAATCACAGCTCCTGCTGACCGGTGAACCAATTACACACAACACATGACAGAAACAACGAGAACTTATAGGACACATAATCAACACTAAACGTGAACAGGAGTACCAAACAGACCAAACCAAACAAACATCGAAAACAAAGAACGGTGGCAGCTAGTACTCCGGAGACGACGACCGCCGAAGCCTGCCCGAACAAGGAGGAGGAGCAGCCTCGGCCGAAATCGTGACAGTACCCCCCCCTTGACGCGCGGCTCCAGCCGTGCGCCGACCCCGGCCTTGGGGACGACCAGGAGGTTGCGGAGCAGCGCGCGTGGGATGACCACAATGGAACTCAGTCAGAAGAGACGGGTCTAAGATGTCCCTCCTCGGCACCCAGCACCGCTCCTCCGGGCCGTACCCCTCCCACTCCACGAGATATTGGAGACCCCCCATATGACGTCTCGAATCCAGGATGGACCGAACTGTGTACGCCGGAGCCCCCTCGATGTCCAGCGGGGGCGGAGGAGTCTCTCCTATCCCACAGTCCTGGAGTGGACCAGCTACCACCGGCCTGAGGAGAGACACATGGAACGAGGGGTTAACATGATAATCAATAGGCAGTTGTAACCTGTAACACACCTCGTTCAACCTCCTCAGGACTTTAAAAGGCCCCACAAACCGCTGACCCAGCTTCCGGCAGGGCAGGCGGAGGGGTAGGTTTCTGGTCGAGAGCCAGACTCGATCTCTCGGTGCGTACACCGGCCCCTCACTGCGGTGGAGATCGGCGCTCGCCTTGTGTCGACGGATGGCCCGCTGCAGATGGACGTGTGCAGCGTTCCACGTCTCCTCCGAGCGCCGCACCCACTCATCCACCGCAGGGGCCTCGATCTGGCTCTGATGCCAAGGTGCCAGAGCCGGTTGGTACCCTAACACACATTGGAAAGGAGTTAGTTTGGTGGAGGAGTGGCGGAGAGAGTTCTGTGCCATCTCGGCCCAGGGAACATACCTCGCCCACTCCTCCGGCCGCCCTGGCAATACGACCTCAGAAACGTACCCACATCCTGGTTTACACGTTCGACCTGCCCATTGCTCTCCGGGTGGTACCCCGAGGTAAAGCTCACTGAGACCCCCAAGCGCTCCATGAACGCTCTCCAGACTCGGGAGGTAAACTGGGGGCCTCGATCTGACACTATATCCTCGGGTAACCCGTAATGCCGGAAGACGTGGGTGAATAGTGCCTCAGCGGTCTGTAGGGCAGTAGGGAGACCCGGCATAGGAAGGAGACGACAGGCCTTCGAGAACCGATCCACAACGACCAGGATGGTGTTATTCCCCTGTGAGGGGGGAAGGTCTGTAACAAAATCCACCGAGAGGTGAGACCAGGGTCGTTGTGGAACGGGCAGGGGTTGTAACTTACCCCGGGGCAGGTGTCTGGGTGCCTTACACTGGACACACACCGAGCAGGAGGAAACATAAACCCTCACATCCCTGGCTAACGTTGGCCACCAGTACTTAGTGCTAAGGCAGTGCACTGTCCGGCCAATACCTGGATGTCCAGAGGAGGGTGACGTGTGAGCCCAATAAATAAGTCGATCCCGAACCTCGAGCGGAACGTACGTCCGACCCACAGGACACTGTGTAGGACTAGGATCGGAAGGCAACGCCCGCTCGATTTCAGCATCGACCTCCCACACCACCGGTGCCACCAGACAAGACTTCGGTAGTATGGGAGTGGGTTCAACGGACCTCTCCTCCGTGTCATACCGCCGGGACAGGGCGTCTGCCTTACCGTTCTGGGACCCAGGGATGTACGTGATCTTAAATACGAACCGGGCCAGAAACATGTTCCACCGAGCCTGGCGAGGGTTCAGTCTCCTAGCTGCCCGGATGTACTCCAGGTTACGGTGGTCAGTCAAAATGAGGAAAGGGTGTTGAGCCCCCTCAAGCCAATGCCTCCACACCTTTAGGGGCCTGTACCACGGCTAACAGCTCCCTGTCCCCCTACGTCATAATTTCGCTCCGCCGGGCTGAGCTTTTAGAGTAAAAAGCACAGGGACGGAGTTTAGGTGGCGTGCCGGACCGTTGCGAGAGCACGGCCCCTATACCGGCCTCAGACGCGTCCACCTCTACCTGGAATGTTAACGCGGGATCCGGATGCGCCAGCACCGGGGCCGAAGTAAACAGGTCCTTCAGTCTCCTAAAAGCCCTATCCGCCTCAGCAGACCACTGCAAGCGCACCGGACCCCCCTTCAGAAGGGACGTTATGGGAGCTGCCACCTGTCCAAAACCCCGGATAAACCTCCGGTAGTAATTCGCAAAGCCCAAGAACCGCTGCACCTCTTTAACCGTGGTTGGGGTTTGCCAATTACGCACGGCTGACACACGGTCAACCTCCATCTTCACCCCTGACGCGGACAACTGATAACCCAAAAAGGAGATAGACTCCTGGAAAAACAGACATTTCTCTGCCTTGACATACAGGTCATGCTCCAACAACCTCCTCAACACTCGGCGCACCAGGGCTACATGCTCGGCTCGGGTAGAAGAGTACACCAGAATGTCGTCAATGTACACGACCACTCCCTGCCCCTGCATATCCCGGAAGATCTCATCCACGAAGGATTGGAAGACTGAAGGAGCATTCATTAACCCATATGGCATGACGAGATACTCGTAATGACCCGAAGTGGTACTAAATGCTATCTTCCATTCATCGCCCTCCCTAATGCGCAGCAAGTTGTAGGCGCTCCTGAGGTCCAATTTTGTGAAGAACCGCGCTCCGTGTAATGACTCCGTCATAGTCGCAATCAGAGGGAGTGGATAACTGTATTTCACAGTAATCTGATTGAGACTGCGGTAATCAATACACGGGCGCAAACCTCCATCCTTTTTCTTCACAAAAATGAAGCTCGAGGACGCAGGGGAAGTGGAGGGCCGTATGTATCCCTGTCTCAGAGACTCGGCTATGTAAGTCTCCATAGCCCTCTTCTCCTCTTGAGACAAAGGATACACATGGCTCCGCGGAAGCGCAGCTCCTACCTGGAGGTCTATCGCACAATCCCCCTGTCTATGTGGTGGCAATCGCGTCACCCTCGCCTTGCTAAACACGAGTGCTAAATCCTCATACTCGGGGGGAACGTGCATTGCAGGCACTTGGTTTGGACTCTCCACCGAGGTCGCCCCCACGGAAACAACCAGACATCGCCCCACACCCTGGGCAGACCACTCCTTAAGAGCCCTCTGTTGCCACGAAATATAGGGGTTATGGGTAATCAACCAGGGAAGCCCCAGCACCACCGGATACGCAGGAGAGTCGATCAGATATAGCTGAATAGTCTCCTCATGACCCCCCTGCGTCCACATCCTAAGTGGCTCTGTGACCTCCCTAATCAATCCTGATCCCAACGGACGGCTATCTAGAGCATGTACAGGGAAGGGATTGTTGACAGGAAGGAGAGGAATCCCTAACTCTACACAAAATTTCCGATCTACAAAATTCCCAGCTGCGCCTCAATCTACTAGCGCCTTATGCTGGGAACGAGGTGCAACCTGTGGAAAACAAACAGGTATGGTTAGGTGCACAACAGAGAGCTCTGGGTAAGTGGGGCGCCTACTCACCTGGAAGGACTCCCCAGTGCGTGGCCTGCCGTCTTGTCCCCCTGGAGACCCTCCCCAGCACCTAGCCGCAGTGTGTCCTCCACGGCCACAGTTGGTGCAGGGGACGGCCCCCCTAGGACTCCTTCTCCTCTGTTCTCTAGCGCCAGCACCCCCGAGCTCCATAGGACTCGGCTCGGAGATGCTGGAGAGTGGAATGGACGACCCCCACTCAGGACGTCCGCGGGTGGCCAGCAGGGTGTCGAGACGAATGGCCATGTCAACCAACTGGTCGAACGTGAGGGTGGTGTCCCTGCAAGCCAACTCTCGACGGACGTCCTCCCGTAGGCTGCATCGGAAGTGGTCTATGAGGGCCCGCTCATTCCACCCTGCATCTGCCGCTAGAGTCCGGAACTCCAGTGCAAACTCCTGGGCGCTCCTCCTCCCCTGCCGGAGGTAGAATAGACGCTCCCCTGCCGCTTTCCCCTCAGGTGGATGGTCGAACACAGCCCTGAAGCGGCGGGAGAACTCCGCATAGGTGATCGTCGCGGCGTCTATCCTCCTCCATTCGGCGTTGGCCCACTCCAACGCCTTGCCGGTGAGACAGGAGATGAGGGCGGAAACGCTCTCGTGTCCCGAGGGCGCCGGGTGTACGGTGGCTAGGTAGAGTTCTACTTGTAAGAGGAAACCCTGACACCCGGCAGCGGTGCCATCATACGCCCTCGGGAGCGAGAGCCGAATCCCACTGGGTTCCGGAGCTTGGACGGGCGGACTGACCGATGGTGGTGGTGAGGTAGGTGGAGGCGTGGGTACCCCACTGGTCTCCCATCTATGCAGGGTATTTATTACTCCCTGCAGAGCGGTCCCGATTTGGTTTATCCTGTCCTCCTGTCCGCGGACGCGCTCCTCAAATGACTGCTGCTGCTCCTGCTGATTCCATGTAGAAGGTGTGTAATTCTGTCAGTGCGAGCGTGGATGTGGTGTGGGAATCAAGCGCAGGACACAGAGGCTACGTCCAAAAGTCTTTAGTAAAGACACGAAAAAAACAAACGGCTACAAAAGAGCCGGAGGCAAGTGAAAATTACGCACACTGCGTAAACCACAAAGTACAAACTAAATGCGCACACAAGTGCGGAACACTCTCTCAATAAACAAATGGAGAAATATAAATCACAGCTCCTGCTGACCGGTGAACCAATTACACACAACACATGACAGAAACAACGAGAACTTATAGGACACATAATCAACACTAAACGTGAACAGGTGTACCAAACAGACCAAACCAAACAAACATCGAAAACAAAGAACGGTGGCAGCTAGTACTCCGGAGACAACGACCGCCGAAGCCTGCCCGAACAAGGAGGAGGAGCAGCCTCGGCCGAAACCGTGACAATATGACACTTCAAAATGTTGTTTGCTTTAAATGCCAGGATGTTATACTCATTTTGGCTTTCAATCTAGTAGAATTCTCTGCACACTATTGAAGAAGAGAATAATCTTTCCAGACCCACGTGTGTTTGACAACAGTTGATAATCAGAGAAGGGGACACACTCTACCACAATGAATGAATGGAGGAAATCAATGCAATTGTGCATTAGATGACATTCTCAGTATGGGTGAGTCTAGTATTTAATTAATTAATTTGTTTATTTAGATCTCCATTATCTTTTGCAGAACTTTTAGCTACTCTTCCAGGGGTCTACAAAAAAACACAAAACATGACAAGTAACAAATCACTAATACACTGATAGACAAGGAAAGTCACACAAACGTAAAATACAACAATATACAAAAAATGCAACAAAGAAATTATACGAACAATATAGAGTGTCAAATCAAATCAAATCATGTCACATGCGCATGCGCCGAATACAACAGGTGTAGACCTTACCATGAAATGCTTACTTACAAGCCCTTAACCAACAATGCCGTTATAAACAACGAGAGAAACACACAAAATAGCACAATTGGTTAGGAGCCCATAAAACGGCAGCCATCTCCTCTGGCGCCATTATATTATAGTGTGTGTCTCTGGGTGTCTCTGGGTGTGTTGTGTGTGTCCCCTCACAGTCCCTGCCGTTCCATGAGTTGCTTTTAATCCGTTTTTGAAATGTAATTTTGCTGTTTGCTTGAATAATAATCGCATGGGAAGGGAGTTTTGGACTTGGGGACTGTGAAGAGAACCCTGGTGGCATGTATTGTGGGGTATGTATGGCTGTCTGAGCTGAATGTTATTTGATTATGCAGACAATATGGAATTCTCGTTACAGTAATATTTCTCATAAAAACTAGAATAGAAGCATTTCATCGCTCGTCAACCCTCAACCAGGAAACACTGGCATGCATGTTGTTGATGTTAATTCTGTATGTGCAGTTAAGGGCAAGACATGCTGCTCTGTTTTGAGCCAGCTGCAGATTTGCTAGGCTGCACTTGTTATAACAGATATACTTGCCCATGATAATTGACCATCCAATATTTTACCTAGGAGTTTAGCTTCGTCAACTTGCTCAATGGTCACACCTTTATTTAAACTCCAGTTGAGGTTTAGGTTTTAGTGAATGTTTTGAACCAAATACAATGCTTTTAGTTTTAGATGCATTCAATTTACAGTCTGTCAACCAATCAGCTGAGCAGCCTGACTTGTTTGCCATCTCATTTGTTTGAACCATAAAATGTTTCAATTCATCATCAGTATGTAGGCCGTCATTGTAAATAAGAATTTGTTCTTAACTGACTTGCCTAGTTAAATAAAGGTAAAATAAGGTTTTTTAATTAAATTAAATATGTGTAGCTTACTGCATTCGTTTTGACTAAACAAAACATTCTAAATAGTATGTAGTATGTTTAGTACACACTACTTAGTTTTAGTAAGTAGTATGCAAGACAGATTTCGGATGTTGTGTGTGCCGTGATGCGATCACTTCTCGCTTATCTGTTTGGTCATGTTTTGGATCCTATCTGCGCAATGATAAGTAATGTGCTTCTCAAACAGGGGTTGCCTAATCAATGCAATTTGTTCTGCTATTGCAAAAACATTGGAAGAGATTTCCTTTTGCCTTTTATTTTCGGATTGTTTTTTGTCTTTTTGCAGTAGAAACAAATGATTTCACCACGATTCATACAGTGCAGAATGTCCATTATCTTACATTTGATAGCTTTAATACTAAGCACACAAGGTAGGCTAAATCTTTTCCCACTCTTCAACTTCCGTTCAGTTGGGCATCCACTATTTTATGTCAGTAGTTGCAGAGAAAGGTTTCAAATTACACTGTTTCTCCAAAGCATTAGCTGATGACAAAGCAGCACATATCAGAATATGCAGGTAGATTTATCGAAGCAGCCAGTCGTATAGCCACCCCACCACCACCACAACCCCTCTCCCGTCATGTAATGAAGGAAATATACAAGCTGAGTGGTCAGAGAGGCTCTGCTAGTTAATGACAGTGGATATCTCTCAGACGGGGCTTGAAATATTTGCTCAAGAGACTCGCCGAAGGTTTCAATCTCCTTCGAATCCATTTATATGTTTGCGGCCTGATTTATGGCCTTATTTTAACTGTCTTCTACATGCAAATGCAGGGGGCTGCTAAGAAATATACATAATGTGATTCTCAGGGTCATCCCTCCAGCCTGTCAGGGGGGATTGGAGCCATGGGGAAAGAGGGATGGAGGGATAGAGGGATGGAGGGATGGAGGGGGAAAGAGGGACGGAGGGAGCCAAAGTGAGAGGTGGGATGGAGTGAGCCAGAGTTAAAGGAGGGATGGAGGTATGGAGGAAACCAAGGAGAGAAGAGGGTGGAGGGAGCAAGGGGGATGGAGGGAACCAAGGGGAGAGGAGAAATGGAGGGGTAGAGGGACAGAGATAGCGAGGGAATATCCCTTACCTGAAGGCTGGATGTGGCCGTACAGATAACACCATGGTCTAATTCTCTGGCCATTCTGCATCTTAAAGGGCTTCTTCTCATTAGGACCAGGAAAATATTAATCATCCCCATCGTCATCCTCCCTATTACCATTATTGGATGTAGGCCTACAGTCTTTGGTGAATATATGTATTTATTTATTGGTGCCAGTTGTAAGGCACTCTCAGACTGCAATATACACACATGGAGTGTACAATACAGTGGGTTGTATATGATGAATAAGTATAGCCACACATACAGTAGCAGTGCCTTTGGAAAGGATTCAGACCCCTTGACTTTTTCCACATTTTGTTAGGTTACCGCCTTATTCTAAAATTGATTAAATCGTTTTAATGACAAAGCAAAAACAGGTTTTTAGAAATGCTAATTTATTAAAAATACAAAACGGAAATATTACGTTTACATAAGTATTCAGACCCTTTACTCAGTACTTTGTTGAAGCACCTTTGGCAGTGATTACAGCCTCGAGTCTTCTTGGGTATGACGCTACAAGCTTGGCACAACTGTATTTGGGGAGTTTCTCTCATTCTTCTCTGCAGATCCTCTCAAGCGCTGTCAGGTTGGATGGGGAGCGTTGCTGCACAGCTATCTTCAGATCTTTCCAGAGATGTTGGATTAGGTTTAAGTACGGGCTCTGGCTGGGCCACTCAAGGACATTCAGAGACTTGTCCCGAAGCCACTCCTGCGTTGTCTTGGCTGTGTGCTTAGGGTCGTTGTCCTGTTGGTAGGTGAACCTTCGCCCCAGTCTGAGGTCCTGAGAGCTCCGGAGCAGGTTTTCATCAAGGATCTCTTTGTACTTTGCTTCGATCCTGACTAGTCTCCCAGTCCCTGCTGCTGAAAAAAATCCCCACAGCATGACTCCGTAGGGATGGTGACAGGTTTCCTCCAGACGTGACGCTTGGCATTCAGGCCAAAGAGTTCAATCTTGGTTTCATCAGACCAGAGAATCTTGTTTCTCTTGGTATGAGAGTCTTTAGGTGACTTTTGGCAAACTCCAAGCGGGCTGTCATGTGCCTTTTACTGAGGGGTGGCTTCCGTCTGGCCACTCACCATAAAGGCCTGATTGGTGGAGTGCTGCAGAGATGGTTGTCTTTCTGGAAGGTTCTCCCATCTTCACAGAGGAACTCTAGAGCTCTGTCAGAGTGACCATCGGGTTCTTGGTCACCCAAGGCCCTTCTCCCCTGTTTGCTCAGTTTGGCCGGGTGGCCAGCTCTAGGAAGAGTCTTGGTGGTTCCAAACTTCTTCCATTTAAGAATGATGGAGGCCATTGTGTTCTTGGGGACCTTCAATGCTGCAGAAATGTTTTGGTATCCTTCCCCAGATCTGTGCCTCGACACAATCCTGTCTCAGAGCTCTACGGACAATTCCTTCGACCTCATGGCTTGGTTTTTGCTCTGACATGCACTGTCAACTGTGGGACCTTATATGGACAGGTGTGTGCCTTTCCAAATCATGTCCAATCAATTGAATTTACCACAGGTGGACTCCAATCAAGTTGTAGAAACATCTCAAGGATGATCAATGGAAACAAGATGTACCTGAGCTCAATTTCGAGTCTCATAGCAAAGGGTCTGAATACTTATGTAAATAAGATATTTCAGTTTTTTATGTTTTATAATAATTTCTAAAAACCTGTTTTCGCTTTGTCATTATGGGGTGTTTTGTGTAGATTACTGAGGATTCAAAAAAATAATAATCCATATTAGAATAAGGCTGTAACGTAACAAAATGTGGAAAAAGTCAAAGGGGCTGAATACTTTGGATAACGATTATTTTTGAATTTGTTCTATTGTGTAGTTTATAGGTCTAAGTAATGTATAAAGCAATGATTGATCTGAGTAATAGCAACCTTGTTCAAATTAATTCTGGTCAGAGGATTTCCTAATATCTAAAATGAATCAGTCTTATACAAAGTAAAGGTTAAACAACTCCAAAACCTGTGTCTGTTCTGATATTATAATAAGGGTTACTTAGGGATGTCCTTTGTAGCCCTGGCATACTGTACAGATGTAGGATCTTAATTTGATTTTGTTGCTGAGAATTTTCTTGCGCAGAAGGAAATACAAACTTGTAGTGTATTCAAGGTTTAAAAAGGCTTCTAAAGTTTGTAATTTCCACTGTCAAATGTCAGACTTGATTTGCCTTAACAAAAAATGTATCAACCCCTACAAGAAATCTCCATTAATTATAATTCACATAATAGTTCACATTTCCTGTTGCTGTAGGTTTGTTTTCCTGCTGTAGCAACCTGCTCAAATTGAGATCCTGTAGGTCTTAAAACAGACAGGAGCTACCAACCGATTTAAAAATGGTTCCAGCCAATGCAATTATGATGGTATACCCTGACGTGTGAGGGCCAAGTTTATTAAAGAGATCTGTCATTGTAGGTACCCCCACTGTTTCCCAGTGTGGACATGACAAAGTCGATTAATCAATTAAGGTGTGAAATTACATTAGGTGTGAGATTAGACTGCCTTTATATTTTATTGTCATTATTTCACACATATTTCAAATGCTGGTAATTCTTAATGAGATAGTCCAGGCATGACAAAATACTGACACTGTAAAGCCTCAGTAGCATTGTTGACGATGGGGCCTGTATTTTCCAGCAGGGGGGGAGTGGACAGTGTAGAAAGCACCCCTCCCAAAAACAATGCGTACATTCATATACCTTTCACATGGTGATTTCACTATTTTCCAAAAGATGCAACCATTTAGGAACTTATTTGTTATTGTCACTGTAAAATATGTACAATATCATACTGTAGTATAGCTCATTCAGATTAATAATGAGCACTGGTAGTGGGAAGGTGCCTAGTACGGCTCCATGAGGGGGCTAAAGGGGGCTTAGCCCCTTCAGTTCAAACTTAAGCCCCCTCAGTTGTAGTTTTATGTCCCTATGATAGTGACAGGTTAGCGCAAAATAGTTGAGTGACAGGTTTGCGCCAAAATAATCGGTATCTCCGCTGCGCTGTATCAGCACAATGGACAGGGTGCTCCGCGATGTGTGTAGGAGGGCTATGGAAAGCCACTGGACGGTTAGGTATGACCCCTTTGGATTTCCATAAAAAGCAGGAGAAAACACTTCTCATCTCTCATCTCTGTCGTAGGTTAAGTGAATAACTTCATAAGTCTCTGCCTGTAATATTTCATGTTGATTTATAAGAGTGGAGTCAAGTTTACCATTGAAGCTGCTTCACGCTTAGCTAGCTAGCTGTATAAAGCTTTAGTGTTATTAGCTTAGCCTATTTAGCTAGCTCGAACCAGCTAATCTGCCATGATGGATATCAGAAATTGGCTTCGCCAAAGTTTCCAAACAAAGGAGACGGAGAGTGATGAGCAGCAGCAGCATCACACCACGAGGCCTCCGCCAAGCCCAGCAGCAATGATGCTGCCGAGCTCCAGCTAGCTCCGTGTGCAGAGCCTACCCACCCTTCCACACGCACCGCCAGGATAATGTCTCCACACAGCCGCCTCCACCTCCAACTGTTCCTGATGATCTTGGAACAGAGGAGCCAGCCCAGGTTAGCCTAGAATCCCACCCTAGCCACAGGTTTTCTGTCCAAAAACATTTTCAAAAACTGTTTCAGTCCTGTGTGCCCTTGACCCAGAGAGCAATGACTTTCTAGATGTGAAAAACCACTGCTGGATCTAAGCAAAATAGATTTGGTGGAAGCTGAGTTTAGTGTCGCTCACCAGTTTTTGCAGACTGAAATCACCCGCTCTGGCTCCAATGAGGACAAATGGACCCCACTTGATATCCCTACTTGATATCCTGCAACGATTCTCTGGGCCTCTCTCCAGTATGCCTACTGTGCTTACTGCACTGAAACTTGGACTGACTTTTGGGGCGTCCACAGCTACATGCGAGAACTCATTTTCGACTTTGACAAATGTGTTCAGTCAGCACAAAAAAAGCATGCTACACCCGAGGAAAGCTCAAATAATCAAGGAAGCTGCAACTCTTATGAAAACGTAAGATTGAAACAATCTAGCTGGTCGGTTTTTATCAAAATCTTGATTTAGTATTTAGGGCGCTGTCCATAGTGCTGATGGAGGAGATTTTGTGCCATTGAACCTGTCACTTCTTGGTCAAAAGCATTAATTGTTTTATTTGATGTTTATTGTGGTATAGCGTGATACAAGCAGAATTCAATATAATTTCAATGCAAGAACCCAAATGACACCCCTGGGTATAGCTACATATTGGTATTGTTCATCATATAAATGTATAAGCTACATTCTATTATGGTTTTCTTGGTAGCCTATTGGTTTTCGTTGCTGTAAATGGAACTGTATGTGTTGGAAAATATGTTTATGGCAGGCTGCCATTACTTAATTGATTACATGGGTCACATTTGATTCACAGAAGTGTATTGTGCCGTATCATAACGTGTTGCTGAACTCATGACTGAGCGGTATGATTTTCCATGTTTGAAGCGCACCTCTATAGGCCTATTTATTTGGCAAGCCAGCTGTGCATGGCTGCATCCCATTGTAGTAGGCTGTAGGCTATGTTTTGGTTATTTGGATCTCCATTTGCCTTTTATTTGCTGTGTTTGTTTACTGTTAATGTAATTAGCCTAAATATAGATTTGTCATGCCTTTATCAATATTATATTTGGTTTACTAGGCCTACTACTTGGTACCGCTGTTTTGTTCTGTTCCCATTCATGTCGTTATTCTAAGCAAAACTGCTATTCAATATTTTTGTTTGCATGAATAACTAGGCTACTACTTTCAGCATTTAGTTTGCATTATTTTGGTAAGACAGCTGTGTTTAGGGCTGAATTCACACAGGCTGTTTGTAATAGGTGAATTGCCCTATCTATCTTGTAGCCTATATTCATTAACAAAATGGCCTAGCTGTAGAGCGCTGTCCATTGTGCTGATACAGCACAGCAGAGCTAGGCTACAGATTTCAAAAGCACTCAATGATCTCAGAGTCTCAGCATTTGGACTTATTATTGTGGTATAGCATGATTATAAGCAGAGTTTAATATCATTCCAATGCAAGAACTCCCCAAAATGTAGCCCCCTCGCCGATTTCAACTGCCCCCTCAGTCACTTTATCCTGGTGCTGGGTCTGGAAGGTGCTCTGTAGTCCTACTGTTGTAGAATTGAGCTCTTACAGTAGTGTGCAGCACACTACTACCCACACTACAGTTACTACTCCACTGAACCTCCACTTGGTTCATGATTCGGAGAGATCCTAGGTCTATTCTCAGACCACTGGTTTGACCCCGAAACACTGTCAGCCCACTACGCCTCCATGCTTAATTGGAGAATCTTAAAGTAAATCTGTGTTTTTAGCCCTTTCCCTGTTCCTCAAAAAATTAACTATTCCATTCGCTGGATAGATTTTCAGGTTTCAGTCGTGTGACACTCGGGGGTGTTGAATATTTTATAACAAAAATGGTCTAATAATTGTTGAACAGATGTAAGTGTTGGAGAGTGGGCTCCGTCAGACCTCATAAAGCAGAATTAGCATGTTAACCCTGGAAATGTCTCTGAACGGAGAGAACGAGAGAATAAAAAAAGAGAAAAAAAGAAGAATGGAGCAATGGGAGAAATGCAGTGAACATGTCAGGGTTGGTGATTGAAATTTACTCCTGGTTGGGATTCATTAATGAGGGTGTGTAATGCATGGACTGGGAGGGAACAGAGGAGCACTGGGACTCTGTTCACTATTGGAATGGGATATGTCTTCTCTGAGCCATACATGACATCCCCTATGTGGTACAGTAGATACTCATGTATTTGTATATTAATATACTGTACATATCGCTCACTGTGCCCATATTATACAGTACCTGTATGGTTGACCTACTGTACAGTATGGTAATATGAAGTTCTGAGTCAAATGTCAAATCCTAAATATTGGAACTTTTGACAATTAAAACCCAATAGCATGGTTGGGGTCAATTCCATTTAAATTGAGTCAATTCAGGGAGTAAACAGGAATTACAATTCCAATTTACCTCAATGCTTCTATATGAGATGTTTTACTTTTTAGAAATTTGAATTGACTTCCTGAATTGACTATATTTAAATAGAATTGACACACTCCTGCCTTATAGATGGTTTATGGTAAGGGATGCTCAAATGGAGTTGTGGTTGAATTTGTCATACCACATTCTCAATTGACGAGAAAGACCTTTGTGACACGTGACAAGCCCTCATCTCCCATTCATATATACAGTGCATTTTTCAAAAAATGTGTTACGTTACAGCCTTATTCTAAAATTGATTAAATAAACATTTTTCCTCATCAATCTACACACAATACCCCATAATGACAAAGTGACAACAGGTTTTTATAAACTTTTGCAAATGTATAAAAAAATATAAACAGAAATCCCTTATTTACATAAGTATTCAGACTCTTTACTATAAAACTCCAAATTGAGCTCAGGTGCATCACATTTCAATGTATCATCCTTGAGATGTTTCAACACCTTGATTGGAGTCCACCTGTGGTAAATTAAATTGATTGGACATGATTTGGAAAGGCACACACCTGTCTATATAAGGTCCCACAGTTGACAGTGCATGTCAGAGCAAAAACCAAGCCATGAGGTCGAAGGAATTGTCTGTAGAGCTCCGAGACAGGATTGTGTCGAGGCACAGATCTGGGGAAGGGTACCAAAACATTTATACTATACTGAAGGTCCCCAAGAACACAGTGGCCTCCATCATTCTTAAATGGAAGAAGTTTGGAACCACCAAGACTCTTCTTAGAGCTGCCCGCCCAGCCAAACTGAGCAATCGGGGGTGAAGGGCCTTGGTCAGAGAGGTGACGAAGAACCCGATGGTCACTCTGACAGAGCTCCAGAGTTCCTCTGTGGAGATGGGAGAACCTTCCAGAAGGACAACCATCTCTGCAGCACTCCACCAATCAGGCCATTATGGTAGAGTGGCCAGACAGAAGCCACTCCTCAGTAAAAGGCACATGAGGGAAAGATGAACGGAGCAAAGTACAAAGAGATCCTTGATGAAAACCTGCCCCAGAGCGCTCAGGACCTCAGACTGGGGCAAAGGTTCACCTTCCAACAGGACCACGACCCTAAGCACACAGCCAAGACAACGCAGGAGTGGCTTCGGGACAAGTCTCTGAATGTCCTTGAGTCGCCCAGCCAGAGCCCGGACTTGAACCCGATCAAACATCTCTGGAGAGACCTGAAAATAGCTGTGCAGCGACTCTCCCCATCCAACCTAACAGAGCTTGAGAGGATCTGCAGAGAAGAATGGGAGAACTCCCCAAATACATTTTACATTTGACATTTTAGTCATTTAGCAGACGCTCTTTTCCAGAGCGACTTACAGTTAGTGAGTGCATAAATTTTTTTTTCATACTGGCCCCCCGTGTGTGCGCCAAGCTTGTAGCGTCATACCCAAGAAGACTCAAGGCTGTAATCGCTGCCAAAGGTGCTTCAACAAGGTACTGAGTAAAGGGTCTGAATACTTATGTAAATGTGATATTTCCGTTTTATATTTTTAATACATTTGCAAACATTTCTACAAACCTGTTTTTGCTTAGTCATTATGTGGTATTGTGTGTATATTCATGAGGGGAAAAAAACAATTTAATCAATTTTAGAATAAGGCTGTAACCTAACAGAATGTGGAAAAAGTCAAGTTGTCTGAATACTTTCCGAATGCACTAGTGTACTGAAATGTCTATCTAATTGATAATTAAGTCATTTTTATATCAGCAGTTGTCACAAAGTGCTTTACAGATACCCAGCCTAAAATCCCAAAGAGCAAGCAATGCAGAGGCAGAAGCACAGTGACTAGGAAAAAGTCCTCTTCTGGCTCTACCAGAGTATGCTAAAAATATAAATCCAAGTAACACCAGAGTGGTCTTTGGTAGCCTTGTAAGCACCACGTCAACCAAAGACAGGAAATATTCAGTATTAATATTAACTAATTGATCACTTCAGATAATGAGATCAAGGTTAATCTCAGGGCATCTTGACTAATGTCTATGGCTGCATCCCAAAAGGCACCCTTTCCCCTTATAATATAGTGCACTACTTTTGACCAGGGCCCATAGGGGTCTGGTCAAAAATAATGCACTATATAGGAAATAGGGTGCCATTTGGGACGCAACCTAAGAGGGAATCATGAAGCAGTGAGACTAAAACATGTTATTCTATTTCCTGTTTTCACAACATCCACGAGGCCGGGTCTCAGTCAGTCAGATTCTGATTTAAATAAACAAGTGTCTCTAGCCAGGCTGAAAATGGATGGTGTGTACACATTTTAGACTCAATACCGCCGACTCTCCAGCGAGTAACTGGCATCCCCCCCCCCCGTCCCCCCGTCCCAGACATGGTGAATAATTTAACACTGACCCACGCCTGAGTGGATGGGCCTGAAGTTTGACCTCAAGATTTATTTAACCACAAGCTCAAAGTAAACGAGCTGGAGCACTCTACACGGCTTGGAAACTTTGTGTGTCCCTCATGTTTATGCAATGTTCAACATAACCCTCCTCTCTCTCTCTCTCTCTCTCTCTCTCTCTCTCTCTCTCTCTCTCTCTCTCTCTCTCTCTCTCTCTCTCTCTCTCTCTCTCTCTCTCTCTCTCTCTCTCTCTCTCTCTCTCTCTCTCCCGCTCCCCTTCCATCTATCCCCTCCCTTTGCCCCCTGCCTGCCCCAGCATCCCAGATCTAAACTAGTTTAGTTCCCAGCCTGGCATTGCATGTTGTTGTTTAGTTCTGGAGCCTTCTTCACATCTCAAAGCTTCTTCCTTCACATCTGTAAAGTCCTCCTGATCTTAAATGGTGAGTAGGGTTGCAAAATTACGGTAACTTTCCCAAAATTCCCAGGTTTTCCCAAAATTCTAGTTGAAGGATTCTGGATTTCCAGCATTTATTCTCTCCTGATTCCGTGAAACTTCCAACCAGGATTTCTGAAAAAACTAGAAATTTTGGGAAGTGACGGGAATTTTGCAACACTAGTGGTGAGTGAAAGACCAAAATAATGAACCTCTCATGATAGGTAGGTCCAGAAGTTTTGCCTGACTACGTGACCTGACCAGGAAAAACTCTGGGCCCTAGTTATACGCTATAGTAGTTTTCCTGGTTAGATCACACGTTCAGGAGAAACTCCTGTCCCTAATGATGTGTAATGTCAGGGTCAAAGGTCATTGACAAGATGAAAGTTCAGAGTTCCGGCCTGCTATTGTGACATTGGGACCTGTGTGCACATAGTTGGCCATTAATCGTGCCTGTGGCCCTGTGTGTGAAGGATCACACAACCATTTGTTCCTGTCCTGTGAAAGCCTCCTTCTGTCGCTTGATGAAGCTCTTTAATAAAGCTCCATTAATACTTTGCAAGGCAGTATGATATAAATTCACTAGCTGTTAATTACATATGCCCCTGAATAATTCACAGTCCCAAAATAAATTAATAATAAATAATCACATTCACCGCCCGCCGAAGTTGCATTGCATATGATACAGCGAAGAGATGGGGACCCCTGATTCAAATGGTGCCGTCTTTTGTGTTTGCGCCTCCCACGGAATACACAATCAATCGTGATGAGGCTAATCATTCCACTCTCTCACTGTATTGGACGCATCAGGCCATCAAGACAACGCAGCCACTAACCAATTTGCCATTCCAATATTATGCGGCTACGTTGTGACATCATATCAATATTTAAAATCTTTCTTATGCATGTATTCCGGCTTGTCCGACTTCATTAAGGCCATTCCTCATCCCTCAGGCAGGGACAGATTCCCTCTGGAATACTGGGATAGGATGAAGGTCTGGAAGAGATGCCACTGCACAGGCTCGGAATATCGGCTCAGCAGTACCGTATGCACTCCCTGCTATTATCTGTATCCATTACAGACAGAAGTATGGGAGTGCACACATACAGTACCTATAAAAAGTCAAAACCCCCTTGAACTTCTTCACATTTTGCTGCCTTAAAATTAAATCTAAAAAGGGATTAAATTAAATGTTTTCCTACAGATCCACATAACCTACTCCACATTTTCAAAGTGAAAGCAAGTTATCAAACATGTTCCCACCAAATATCATAATTGTATAATTCTCCACCCCCTGAGTTATTAATTGGTGGAAGTACCTTTGGCAGCCATTACAGCTGTGAATCGTTTTCAGTAAGGTTCTACCAATTTGCACAACTCTTAAGGCAACATACAGTGCCTTCAGAAAGTATTCATACCCCTAGACTTATATATTTTTTTTTTCTCACCCATCTACACACAATACCCGATAATGACACAGTGAAAACATGTTTTTAGAAATGTTTACAAATGTATTGAAAATTAAATACATAAATATCTCATTTACATAAGTATTCACACCCCTGAGTCAATACTTTGTAGATGCACCTTTGGCAACAATTACAGCTGTGAGTCTTTCTGGGTAAGTCACTAAAAGCTTTCCACACCGGGATTGTGCAACATTTGCCTATTAATCTTTTCAAAATTCTTAATTTTCTGTCAAATTGGTAGTTGATCATTGCTAGACAACCATTTTCAGGTCTTGCCAGAGATATTCAAGCCACCACTATGCTTCAAAATATGGAGAGTGGTACTCAGTAATGTGTTGTGTTGAATTTGCCCCAATTGCTTTACCACATTTTACGTTTTACTTTAGTGCCTTGTTGCAAACAGGATGCATGTTTTGGAATATTTGTATATTGTACAAGCTTCCTTATTTTCACTCTGTCAATTAGGTTAGTATTGTGGAGTAACTACAATGTTGTTGATCCATTCTCATCCCCCTTGGCGTTTTTCCTATTTTGTTGCATTACAACCTGTAATTTACATTTATTTTTAATAGGATTTCATGTAATGGACATACACAAAATAGTCCAAATTGGTGAAGTAAAATGAAAAAAATAACTTGTTTAAAAAAATTAAAAAATATAAATAATGGAAAAGTGGTGCGTGCATATGTATTCACCCCCTTTGCTATGAAGCCCCTAAATAAGATTGGGTGCAACCAATTACCTTCAGAAGTCACATAATTAGTTAAATAAAGTCCACCTGTGTGCAATCTAAGTTTCACATGATCTCAGTATATATACACCTGTTCTGAAAGGCCCCAGAGTCTGCAAGACCACTAAGCAAGGGGCACCACCAAGCAAGCGGCACCATGAAGACCAAGGAGCTCTCCAAACAGGTCAGGGACAAAGTTTTGGAGAAGTACAGATCAGGGTTGGGTTATATAAAAATATCAGAAACTTTGAACATCCCACGGAGCACCATTAAATCCATTATAAAAAAATGGAAAGAATATGGCACCACAACAAACCTGCCAAGAGAGTTCCGCCCACCAAAACACACGGACCAGGCAAGGAGGGCATTTATCAGAGAGGCAACAAAGAGACCAAAGATAATCCTGAAGGAGCTGCAAAGCTCCACAGCGGAGATTGGAGTATCTGTCCATAGGACCACTTTAAGCCGTACACGCCACAGAGCTGGGCTTTACGGAAGAGTGGCCAGAAAAATGCCATTGCTTAAAGAAAAAATAAGCAAACACGTTTGGTGTTCGCCAAAAGGCATGTGGGAGACTCCCCAAACATATGGAAGAAGGTACTCTGGTCAGATGAGACTAAAATTGAGCGTTTTGGCCATCAAGGAAAACGCTATGTCTGGCACAAACCCAACACCTCTCATCACCCCGAGAACACCATCCCCACAGTGAAGCATGATGGTCGCAGCATCATGCTGTGGGGATGTTTTTCATTGGCAGGGACTGGGAAACTGGTAGGAATTGAAGGAATGATGGATGGCGCTAAATACAGGGACATTCTTGAGGGAAACCTGTTTCAGTCTTCCAGAGATTTGAGACTGGGACGGAGATTCACCTTCCAGCAGGACAATGACCCTAAGCATACTGCTAAAGCAACACTCGAGTGGTTTAAGGGGAAACATTTAAATGTCTTGGAATGGCCTAGTCAAAGCCCAAACCTCAATCCAATTGAGAATCTGTGGTATGATTAAAGATTGCTGTACACCAGCGGAACCCATCCAACTTGAAGGAGCTGGAGCAGTTTTGCCTTGAAGAATGAGCAAAAATCCCAGTGGCTAGATGTACCAAGCTTATAGAGACATACCCCAAGAGACTTGCAGCTGTAATTGCTACAAAAGGTGGCTCTACAAAGTATTGACTTTGGGGGGTGAATAGTTATGAACGCTCAAGTTTTCTGTTTTTTTGTCTTACTTCTTGTTTGTTTCACAATAAAAAATATTTTGCATCTTCAAAGTGGTAGGCATGTTGTGTAAATCAAATGATACAAACCCCACAAAAAACCATTTCAATTCCAGGTTGTAAGACAACAAAATAGGAAAAATGCCAAGGGGGGTGAATCCTTTAACAAGGCACTGTATCTCCTATCACAGCCATTAAACTCTGTAACTGTTTTAAAGTCACCTTTGGCTTCATAGTGAAATCCCTGAGTGGTTTCCTTCCTCTCCGGCAACTAAGTTAGGAAGGACACCTGTATCTCAAATCAAATCAAATCAAATCAAATATTATTGGCCACATGCGCCGAATTCAACAGGTGCAGACATTACAGTGAAATGCTTACTTACAGCCCTTAACCAACAGTGCATTTATTTGTAATAAAAAAAGTAAAATAAAACAACAACAAAAAAGTGTTGAGAAAAAAAGAGCAGAAGTAAAATAAAATAACAGTAGGGAGGCTATATATACAGGGGGTACCGGTGCAGAGTCAATGTGCGGGGGCACCGGCTAGTTGAGGTAGTTGAAGTAATATGTACATGTGGGTAGAGTTAAAGTGACTATGCATAAATAATTAACAGAGTAGCAGCAGCGTAAAAAGGTGGTGTGAGGGGCAGTGCAAATAGTCTGGGTAGCCATGATTAGCTGTTCAGGAGTCTTATGGCTTGGGGATAGAAGCTGTTGAGAAGTCTTTTGGACCTAGACTTGGCACTCCGGTACCGCTTGCCGTGCGGTAGCAGAGAGAACAGTCTATGACTAGGGTGGCTGGAGTTTTTGACAATTTTGAGGGCCTTCCTCTGACACCGCCTGGTATAGAGGTCCTGGATGGCATGAAGCTTGGCCCCAGTGATGTACTGGGCCGTACGCACTACCCTCTGTAGTGCCTTGCGGTCGGAGGCCAAGCAGTTGCCATACCAGGCGGTGATGCAACCAGTCAAGATGCTCTCGATGGTGCAGCTGTATAATTTTTTGAGGATCTGAGGACCCATGACAAATCTTTTCAGTCTCCTGAGGGGGAATAGGCTTTGTCGTGCCCTCTTCACGACTGTCTTGGTGTGTTTGGACCATGATAGTTCGTTGGTGATGTGGACACCAAGGAACTTGAAGCTCTCAACCTGTTCCACTACAGTCCTGTCGATGAGAATGGGGGCGTGCTCAGTCCTCTTTTTTCTCCTGTAGTCCACAATCATCTCCTTTGTCTTGGTCACGTTGAGGGAGAGGTTGTTATCCTGGCACCACACGGCCATTTCTCTGACCTCCTCCCTATAGGCTGTCTCATCGTTGTCGGTGATCAGGCCTACCACTGTTGTGTCGTCGGCAAACTTAATGATAGTGTTGGAGTCGTGCCTGGCCATGCAGTCATGGGTGAACAGGGAGTACAGGAGGGGACTGAGCACGCACCCCTGAGGGGCCCCTGTTTTGAGGATCAGTGTGGCAGATGTGTTGTTACCTACCCTTACCACCTGGGGGTGGCCCGTCAGGAAGTCCAGGATCCAGTTGCAGAGGGAGGTGTTTAGTCCCAGGATCCTTAGCTTAGTGATGAGCTTTGAGGGCACGATGGTGTTGAATTCTGAGCTGTAGTCAATGAATAGCATTCTCACGTAGGTGTTCCTCTTGTCCAGGTGGGAAAGGGCAGTGTGGAGTGCAACAGAGATTGCATCATCTGTGGATCTGTTGGGGCGGTATGCAAATTGGAGTGGGTCTAGGGTTTCTGGGATAATGGTGTTGATGTGAGCCATGACCAGCATTTCAAAGCACTTCATGGCTACAGACGTCAGTGCTATGGGTCGGTAGTCATTTAGGCAGGTTATCTTAGTGTCCTTGGGCACGGAGACTATGGTGGTCTGCTTGAAACATGTTGGTATTACAGACTCAGTCAGGGACATGTTGAAAATGTCAGTGAAGACACTTGTCAGTTGGTCAGCACATGCTCGGAGTACACGTCCTGGTAATCCGTCTGGCCCTGCGGCCTTGTGAATGTTGACCTGCTTAAAAGTCTTACTCACATCGGCTACGGAGAGCGTGATCACATAGTCATCCGGAACAGCTGGTGCTCTCATGCATGCTTCAGTGTTGCTTACCTCGAAGCGAGCATAGAAGTGGTTTAGCTCATCTGGAAGTCTTGTGTCACTGGGCAGCTCGCGGCTGTGCTTCCCTTTGTAGGCTATAATAGTTTTCAAGCCCTGCCACATCTGACGAGCGTCAGAGCCGGTGTAGTACGATTCAATCTTAGTCCTGTATTGACTCTTTGCCTGTTTGATGGTTCGTCGGAGGGCATAGCGGGATTTCTTATAAGCGTCTGGGTTAGAGTCCCGCTCCTTGAAAGCAGCAGCTCTACCCTATAGCTCAGTGCGGATGTTTCCTGTAACTGGGCGTATCTTTGTATCTTTGTGTAACTGGGCGTATCGACACACCAATGAATAAAAGGGATATTCAATGTCTGCTTTTTAAAAATGTTTACCCATCTACCAATAGGTGCCATTCTTTGTGAGGCATTGGAAAACCTCCCTGGTCTTTGTATTGTAATCTGTGTTTGAAATTCACTGCTCGACTGAGGTACCTTACAGATAATTGTATGTGTGGGATACAGAGATGAGGTAGTCATAAAAAAATCATGTTAAACACTATTAATGCACACAGATTGAGTCCATGCAACTTATTATGTGACTTGTTAAGCAAATTCTTACTCCTGAACTTATTTAGGGTCGCCATAACAATGTGGTTGAATACTTATTGACTCAAGACATTTCCAGTAGCGGTGTGTGGGTAATATCACTCAGGAAGGCAAGCCAAGCCAGTAAAAAAGCCATATTACATCCTATGTTGTGATATTTGCGTTGTTTGCTCTGTAACCCATTCGTTCATACGCCACTGTGATATACAATAAGGCTGTGACAACAAAAAGACAACAGTCACAAAGTTCAACTACACATTTGTTTAATCACAAAACCGGAGAGCAACATTTGTCTGGTGAAGTCCACAAAGAAAATATTGCATGTAACAAACAGTTATATGACCTGCAGCATGGTCAAGCAAGTTAATGTTTTCGACAATTTACTGAACAACTACTGATTTGGAACCACGGAGTTACCACACAGACAACAGGAGCACTGCCTCCGCTATTCCAGCACCATTTCAACTTAAACATTTAAACATCATCAAATCAACAAGGCTATACTGTATATGCTTAGTTCAATACACTGAAAGCAAACTTAAATATACCAAAAATAATTTGTTCAAATTTCTGCCTCTGTGTGTGTGCGTGCATGCATGTGTGCACGTGTAAGTAACAAAAAAAAGTTGACTTACCCTACTTGTAGACTAGTTGAACGTCAATGCCATCACCCTCTCTTTCATGTTGTATACTGTCATACAGTATGCTTTTAGTTTTTGTTGTCATAGGCTACCTACCTAAAATGCTTGCTAGCCTAACTTCCTCGCATGGGCAACAATGAACCAGCTAAGTTAGCTAGCTAGTTAATGTGAGCCTGCTAGGCTACATCTAGGCTACATATTGAACTTCAATCATCTCAGGCCAGTGGCACAATATATGAATTTATGCTCAGAGCAGAATCGACATCATAATCATTGGCCTGTACAGAGAATTAAGTCCAAATCCCCATCTCCATCCATGGCTTAGGAAAGGACTGATTTAGCAAGCTAGCTACTGCAGGACATCAACACAGGCAGACCAGAAACAGACACGTTTTTCTGACAATGAAGACGTTTTGCTTAGGATGTGATTTGAGTGGTGTGAAGCCAAATCGAAACTGGCCTCCGTTGGTGGTGTTTTGCTTCGCCAGGACAACCCACAGTTGAGCTCAGCTCAACGCTGATTGGCTAGTTATTTTATTTTTTAACAAGGGAGGTCAAATGCTTTTTGGCACCAATATATCAAATGCTACGGCGGCAACATGTCATACTCTTTTGTTCCAGATAGCATCTGATACATGGGATACACATACTGAGACAGAAAGGCAGTGTTTCCCTTCCTCAGATGATTTCTCAGGTGAGATTCAGCCACTTGCGAATAGACGGAAAAATATGAAAACACAGAGAGACGAAAGATACATTATTATCATTTAAATGTTTTTATTGGTCCAAAATTTGGGGAAGCCTGGCTTCAATTGGCACCATGAATACATGCCACTGGACATTTCAACTTTTCATTTTTAATTAATTTGTCTAAATTCCGAAAAATATCATTCCACTTTGACATTATAGACCAGTGACACAAAATCGAATCAATTTTAAAACCAGGCTGTAACACAACAAAATGTTTTTGTCAAAACTGCTCAGGCTCAGTAAATTTGGTTGGGTATCATTGATGAACAGCAATATTTAAACCTTGTCTCTGATTTTTTAAATTAGATTTAAGTCACTAAGACATCTAGAACACGCAATACTTTTACATTTTAGTCATTTAGCAGACGCTCTTATCCAGAGCGACTTACAGTTAGTGAGTGCATACATTTTCATACTGGTCCCCCATGGGAATCGAACCCACAACCCTGGCATTGCAAGCGCCATGCTCTGCCAACAGAGCTACACTTTCATATTTCTTTTGATCCTAACAAACTCCCCAGTCCCTGCCGGTCACCTAAATTCCAGTCAGTTGGTCCCCATCCCCATCCTCTTCTCTGCTGGATGTCTCTACAACACTGTTCTGCATATAAACGCTTCTTTACCCCCCAGGATCTCTCTGCTCTCCAAATTAAATCTGGCTATAAAACGCCTGAAATCAGGCTTTCTGTGATTTCATTAATTTTTCTGTTTAATTCCTCCATGTTGGTTCCCCGTGCATCTCCTAAAAGACATCCGTAGACGAACCCCCCACCACCATCCCCCAATTCTCCCCCCCGGGAGGGGAGCAGTAGAGACAATGGGGTGGCTGAGTGGCGCCCCTCGCCTGGGGGCAGGACTCGGATCCATTAGGAAACCCAAAAGGTACCACCGTGAAACAAAAAGCCTCTGGTCTATAGTTGATTGGCAAACAAAGTAGGCCTTCGCAGGCACTTAGGAATTCAATTGCATTTTACCCATCACCTACATTATGCTGGCGGACTAACGGCTTCGTATTAAATCTACCACAGCCTATTCAGGTGCTAATTGAGATGAAGCCCGGGTTTGTCAAGGCAATTATAAGCAATAGCTTAAAATGGCTAGTGATGGCCTTTGAGGAAAGAGAAACTGTAGGGGGTATTTCACTTTTAAAAAGGCATGACACTGGTAATAACAGATAAAAATTATCACTGTATCACATCGGCAAAAGATGATATGATATCATTGTTGTTTTTTCTCTTTCTAATACCACCCTCTATTCTCTTTTGAGTCACGGTTTAGAAAGAGGACATTTGAGGAGTACATTTGAAAGGCATTAGGTGACGTTATATCAGATTGTAATTAACACTACATACAAATGAGAGTGTGATCGGGATCTGGGCACCCATGACATGTAGAGTGTCTATCAACATTTACATTCTTTAAGTGCTTTAAATTACTATTAAAAAGAGAGGATGATTGAGTCAAGTTAATTCAACTCCTTCTGCTGTAACATATTCCTACTGTTTATGCAAATAGCAAGGAAACAGCATGGTATTCCACAGAGTAGATTAGCTATTAAAAAAAAACCTGCTAGTGAGTAGAGTAGCCTAGCTATGAAATAAACCAATAGAAAGTAGAGTAGCTATGAAATAAACCTAATTGTAAGGGTTGGTGTGAGGTGTGACCAAGGTGCGGTGCAGGATATACAGTAGGCAGTAGGCAGAGATGGTGAAATAAGGACCTTTACTGGTGGTCCCGAAGCCAGAATACAAAATAATGGTCTTATCACGATAAAAGAAAGGCGGAGCAAATAAGTCTCCAAAAACCGGCTGACAACCAAAATATGAAATACTACCTATGACTGAAAAAAATAACAAAACAGGGAGAACACTTCGCATATACCTGTACATAGGTCTCCGATCAGACACTGAGTAGTACTGCTGGACATAGAGAAACTAACAGCAAGAGAAAACTGAGCAAGGGAAGTGAGGGCATAAATACACAGGTGAACAGGTAAACACAGGTGACACCAATAGGATACTGATTAATCCAGACTGTGAGTGAGGAGGTGCCTAAGGTTGTCCGACGAGGCGCAGCGGGGGAACAGGACGAGGAGGGGGAGCCAGGGGACAGGTGGCAACGGGCTTGAGGAGGGACACATGGAATGTGGGATGCACCCGCATGGTGGGGGGAAGTTGCAGGCGGTAGGCCACTGGGTTGACTCGCCGGACAACTCTGAATGGCCCGACGAACCGGGGTGACAACTTCCTGGACTCCATGCGGAGGGGAAGATCCCGTGTGGAGAGCCACACCCTCTGTCCCGGGTGAAAAACCGGGGCCGGGCGACGCCTGCGATTGGCCTGATGTTGAGACCTGACGAGGCCCGTTTAAGCGCCACCCGTACCTGCCTCCAGGTGTGTTGACAGCGACTGAGGACCGCCGCCTCCTCCTTTTGCTTAGGAATAGGGGGGGGGTTGGTACCCATATTGGCACTGGAAGGGGGACAGGCCGGTGGACGAGCAGAGAAGGGTGTTGTGGGCATACTCCGCCCACGCCAGTCGCTGACTCCACGTAGCTGGGTTGCTGGAGGCGTAGCACCTCAACACCCCCTCCAGATCCTGGTTGACGCACTCCGTCTGCCCGTTCGACTGGGGATGGAAGCCAGAAGACAAGCTGCAAACCGGGCAAGCAGCCATGAAGATGCGCGTATCCCCCTCAGCAGATGGCCACCAGAACCTCCTACGCAGGAACTCCAACGTCCTGGTGCCCCCCAGATGGCTGGTGAAGTCAGACGCATGCGCCCATTGAAGCAGTCTTGGGTACGTACATGCTCCCCGATGGAACTCCGCCCGGATCGGGCTCCCGCCGTAGCGCTGCTCTGACCAGCCTATCGATTCCCCACGAAACTGGTGCAGCAATCAAGGTGTTGGGAACAATGGGGTCGTCCCTCTCCACCAGGTCCACGGGGTCGAACTGCCGGGAGAACGCATCAGGCTTGGTGTTATTCGACTCTGGGTGGTATGAGATGGTTAACCGGAACCTGGTGAAGAACAACGTCCACCTGGCCTGGCGCGAGTTGAGCATCTTGGCCCCCTGAATGTAGGCTAAGTTCTTATGGTCCGTCCATATGACGAATGGATGGACGGCCCCCACTAGCCAATGCCTCCACTCCCCCAGGGCAAGCTTGACCGCTAGCAACTCACGGTTCCCCACGTCGTAATTTCGCTCCACCGGGGACAGCCGACGGGAGAAAAATGCGCAGGGGTGAGTCTTACCATCCGTGAGGAACCGCTGGGACAGGATTGCTCCCATTGCAATGTCTGTAGCATCCACCTCCATAATGAATGGCAGGGATGGATCAGGCTGCCCTAGGACATGGGCCGATGTAAAGCACCGCTTAAGCGCCTCAAATGTGTTCCCTGCTTCCGGGGTCCAAGCGAAGGAGCGCACGCTCGTCTGGGTGAGGGCTGTCAGGGGAGCAGCTAGGGAGCTAAAATTGCAAATAAATTGGCTTTAAAAATTTGCAAACCCTAAAAAACCGCTGTAGTTGCTCGAGGGATGAGGGCTGGGGCCAATCCAGTACCGCGCTGACCTTGGCTGGGTCCATCTGTAGGTCCCCCTGGGTGATGATGAACCCCAGGAAGGAGACTGTCTCTGTGTGGAACACACACTTCTCCGCCTTGACGTAGAGCTTGTGACGGAGAAGGCATTGGAGGACCTGCCGAACGTGCTGCTGGTGTTCACTCATGTCCTTTGAGAATATTAGGATGTCATACAAATACACAAAGACGTTGTAGTCGAGGAGGTCCCGGAGCACGTCATTGACCAACGCCTGCAACACCGCAGGCGCGTCGGCTAGACCGAACGGCATGACTTGGTACTCGTAATGCCCACTGGGTGTGTTAAAAGCCGTCTTTCACTCGTCCCCATCCCGAATCCTCACCAGGTTGTAGGCATTGCGTAAGTCCAGCTTGGTGAAGACCCGGGCTCCCTGCAATGACTCGAATGCCGTCTTCATCAGGGGGAGTGGGTAGCGGTTCTTAACCGTGATGTTGTTGAGCGCCTGGTAATCAACGCACGGCCGCTGCCCACCGTCCTTTTTCCCCACGAAGAAGAAGCCCGCGCCTGCGGCTGAGGTAGAGGGACTCGTCGATATACACGCCTCTTACTAAACACCTCCCCCAGATCCCAATACTACCGGGGAACGTCTGCCAGGTCTGGGCCGGTGACGGAGTCTGTAGCCGCCGTCCTCCCGGTGGCAACCGCTGCTAGGGCTGTAGGCGGTTCGGAGTGCAGAACCTGGGGAAGAGGTGAGGACTGGTAAGTGATCTGGGACAGTGGTTTGGGCTGATGAGTGGTGGTGGAGACAGGAAACAGGAAGATGGCAGAGTCTCCCTCCAGGATGAGCCGCTCCGTGGACCAGTCTATCCGGGGTTTGTGGGCGAACAGCCAGGGGTGCCCGACGAAAAAGAGTCCACAATGAAAAACTGGATATCCTCCCATAGCCCCCCCACCACCCGGACACGCACGGGGACAATGTGCCAGGTGATGAAGCCCGACCCCAACGGCCGGCCGTCCAGGCCCATGACCGGACTCGGAGAGGGAGAGTAACGGAACGCTCCACCCTTGGGCCAGCCCCGTGTCCATCAGGTTTCCCGTGGCCCCAGAATCCGCCAGTGGATTCGCAGCGGGCCCACTGACGGAGAGAAAAGTCCGGGAGTCTCTGGAGTTGGGGTTTCGATTCTGGCTCGCTAGCACCCCTCCCAATACTAGCGAGCCCTCCCGTTTCCCGGCTTCTCAGGGCATGAGTATGGTAGTAGGCGGGTTTCCCGCGTAGACACAGGAGACACCAATAGGACACTGATTAGTCCAGACTGTGAGTGAGGAGGTGCCTAAGGTTGTCGGAGGATGACACCTAGTGGGTCTCTCTGGAACTGCGACCCCCTCCTGTAACACCTAATAGTGAGTATAGTAGTCTAGCTATGAAATAAACCTAATAATGAGTAGAGTAGTCTAGCTATGAAATAAACATAATAATGAGTATAGTAGTCTAGCTATGAAATAAACCTAATAATGAGTAGAGTAGTCTAGCTATGAAATAAACATAATAATGAGTAGAGTAGTCTAGCGATGAAATAAACATAATAATGAGTAGAGTAGTCTAGCTATGAAATAAACATAATAGTGAGTAGAGTAGTCTAGCTATGAAATAAACATAATAGTGCCCTGAGTTTTTCCTGATCAGGTCCACAAGGCCTCATTTGGTTATAGAGACAGAAGAACAAGTCCAATCACACATGTTAAAAGTGGGGGACTGAGGGAACATGGAGGGATGAAGAGAAGGAGGGAGGTATGGGGAGACGAGGACCAGGGATGATGCCATATATGAAATAACGCAAAGCCTGTCACAATGCCACTAAGAGGCGAGTCAGCACAGCTGCCATCCATGTTTTGTTTAGGATTTGATTTTTTTCTCTCCTTCTTCTTTCTCTATGTGTATTTTCCCCTCATGATACGATTCTCTCCCTGAAACGTAGAAATAACACTCCCACCTGGACCTCATTCACCACCCAAAGGCATTTATCTCAGAGTCTTCACACACATTTGCATCAGAATTACCTCTGGAGAAACTGATGTTAAACTCTCAAACCACTGATTCCTCAGATCACTTAAGCCCATAGCTTATCTGGGTTATTCTAATTTTTTGAAGGATTTATAAAATCATTTTTCAGAGAACGTTGAACCGCTACGCTGTACGGTGGTGGAGACCATTCCCAGGGTGTTATTTTCCAATACACACACCCTTATTTACCTATTTGGTGGCTTGGCATTGTGGAATGTAGCACGTATCTCCCTGCAAATCCGCTTTGGCTCCAGTGCACACAGGATACTGAGATATTTCCATAAATTGCCTCACCTCACCTAAAACCTGAGTGAAAAAGTTTTTTATGAAAAGTTGATCAATAATCCCACTTTAATTTGGATGATGACTAAACACAAAACTGCTGTCTACTTGGGAGGTCTTTCAGGATTTTGTAAATAATTTATTTCTAGAGACACATTCATAAATTATAAATGATGGACACCAGGCCGTTGTTGGACAAAATGGTATTCTAAGAGGAAAATACTGATGAGTTATCTTAACCATATGAGTTAGCTTAACACTTATACATGATCTTATCTTATTTATAGACAATAATGTAACCATATAGTAACAATTTATATTTAGAAGGTAGTGAGTACATTCCTCACAGTGGGCACCAATTATGTAGGGAAGATCGGTAAAGCTATTACTATCGAAGGATGCCTTATAATAATAATACCGAATAATTCCACTTATATAGGAACAGAAAGCAACAAGGACACATTAACATAAGAAGGCAGGTTTAATCCATGGAGTGAGGAATGAGAGCTATCTCCCAGACTAGTTATAGGTTTACTGTCATCACATTTTAAAACTTTTAAAACTTAGAGCAGATAAACATGATGCCACCATATAGGTGGTTTAACTTCGGATTCAAGGTGTCTGGATGTACTTTGCATGAAGAGAGAAAGGTGCAAGTGCAGCAACATACCTGACACTTACAGGCAAGTGGTTTCTTGATTTTCTTGGTAGAGAAATTATAGGTATAGCATGTGTTCACTAAGTGGATTGGTTATGTTACCGAAGCATTGAGAAACTGGATTGATGAGTGTTCTCATTGTAAAAAGATGGTCTATTGTAAGCAGTTCAAGTCCACCATTTGAACTTGAATACAATGTATCAAAAACTCTCCACACTTTTGCTGAATGGTGTCTTTTCATGAAGCACACGATCCTTAATGGCCATCATATTACATGTGTTTTTTCTTTCCCCCTTTTGTTCAACTTCTAGTGTCAATTTCACTTTACCATGGATTGCCCATTTGTCTTTTCAGTGTGAGCAATTTAAAAGCACTGGCTTTTATGCAAAATACACTAAAACCAAGCGTTTTCCTCTAGATTTGACATTTTTATGGTTATAATCTTAGCACTCTGAAGGCTCAGGGAGAGTTGCCCTGGAGGGCCCCAGCCTCTTATCTTTTGTCCTCCTATGTAACGTCCGGATGACAAGTTTCTTTAATATGCATGGAGAGGAGAGAAGCAATTTGGCAGTACCATAGGAATTATCCAACTCACAATTTGGACGCAAATGAAAATGTCAGTTCTCTGGCAACCTTTGTCTGTTGTTATTCTAGCTTCCATGGCTACATGGTACAGGACTAAAATAAACATACAGCCTCTGCACCAAAATCATTTTCAAATATTGCCTGTGTTTGTCCTGGGTGACAATATACTATAAATCTTATTGACCTAATATTTATTTGTTGATGAACAGGAGACTGCTGCCAGGTATAATATTGCTGTTTATTGTTGTCAGGTATGTTCAAATCAAATCAAAGTGTATTGGTCGCATACACAGTTTAGCAGATGTTATAGCAGGTGCAGTGCAATGCTAATAGGTCCTTGTGTTACTAGATTCTATTCTATTATAATAACAAATTAGCGTTGGAATGAAATAAAATAGTTGTGTACAAGGAAGGCTGACTGTATCGCATGATAATACACACTACACTCACTTATTCCAATAGAGTAAAGGTAGTTACATAGCTAGGTGTAAGAGCAACATACACATGTTACCCAGTAAAGCGTTTGGGAGGGTTCTGAACCTTCCAGTTTTATTCTTCTCTGTCAGTCATTGAAAGAGATGCCAAGATGTCATAATAAAAACAGGTGCTGAGTTGGGTGATGGCGTTATGCTGTATGTCAATAAGCGCTTAAGGACACAATAGGCTGGATGGAGCCTTATTTGTCACCACAGCTAGCTATCTAACTGAAATGGAGTTACAGGGGAGCTGTGCCCATGCAGTTACGTTGCTCTGCCTCCCCCACCGAGCCACCAGCCACCAGAGAGCTCAATCTCTGTCCCCCATCCTCCCTTTCGCTCACCTCCCTCTCTCCTCTCCCATACAATTAAAAATGCATCAGGCACGGGGGATGGATTAGATGCACGATCCCGTCTCTACATATCTGGAGTGTGAAGCTGTCACGGAGTAGTTGGAGGGAGAGAGAGGGAGAGAGAGACAGGAGCTGCTGGGCAGGGAGGTAGGTGGGACCTCCCTGGCATAGGAACTCTCAGAGACACCCACGGTACCCCATCACCACCCCCCCCTCCTCCTACTCCCACTGCGGACTCCTCCCTTCCTTTGCCATTTAACGAATCACTCACTCACTGTTCCTTTTTACTTACTATTCCTCTCCCTGGTCTCATCCCTCACCTGTCCGGTGTGTCGAGTAGCCTTTCATCCTCCCTCTTTCCTCCCTTCATCCACTCCCTCACCCTCCCTCCCTCTCTTCCCCCGACTGCCACTACATCCATGGCTTTGACTTCGCCTGCCACCTGCGCATTCACACCCAATCCATCTTACACACAGGCTCTTCTCTCCTGGCCACGGTTACCTGAGGCAAGGCTACATCCTGCAAGATAAAGTATCATTGGATCATGTTGGGTTAATTTAGATTGAGGACTCCTGGTGTTACTGTACCAAGTGGTTTTGCCATACTATGAGCATAAGAAAAAATAAAAAAAATTACGCAAAAATACACTCAAGGCATCAGAAACAGGAAATAGAAAAAGGTGGGTGGTAGAGAGCTTAGAGGAAACACATAATGGGAATGCCCCATTCACAGGGTGAGGAGAGAGACTACTGTACAAACACAAGGTATTTTGAACATTTCAAAATTTTAAAGACATTCACTTTTAACACCCATTGGTAGCACAGGGTGATACAATTTACAAATAGTGGAGACATACCTACTATTTCCAACATACGATTACAACAAACATTTGATTGAAACACCTTTCAGTAATTTTGCACAGTAGCATAAGGCACCACATTCAGTCCAGTGTATCAAACAATATAGATTTCAAGGATTTCAACTGAATCAACTTAACACAATAGCTCACTATACCCAATTAGCTATATTCGTATACAACCCTTACCTACATTACTAAATAATGCATATTAGCCATTTTCTTCCCATGCACACCACTTATCACTTTGACAGTGACCAGAAAACCTGGTCATCCGACTGATCTTCTCACAGCAGGCTTTTCACACAGCTCACCTGATCAATGGATTCTCACCTCATTGACTGCATGCCTTCCTTCCCACCTGTCACCTTCTGTTACCTCTGATGAGATAGAAACCCGACCGCTACTCTCCGCTCGCACTGAAACTCTGTCTGCCCCTAATGGCACCCTATTCCCTATACAGTGCACTAGTTTTGATGTGAGCCCTAGGGGCCCTGGTCAAAAGTAGTGCACTATACAGGGAATAGGGATGCATACTTTGTCCTCAGGTCTATCCTCAGGTCTCACCATGGTCACCTTCATCAAGTGGACCTGTCAGAGTTGCTGTCAGAGCACAGGTTTGATATAGCAAGCTATAGTTATATAGCAACTCTATGGTTATTATTATTACTGAATGATTAGGATTGAAATTAATGTTCATTGAAACTAAGGATGTTGCATATTTCAATTAAACATTCAGAAATAATATTTCAATCAATTGATTTGATAAACATTTAAATGTGAATTGAAGGGCTTATTTGCATTTACCCCCTGCAGAAAATACCTAGGGCTTAATATTCTGCCTGGGTGTGAGAATATCCAACCTATGTAAAGAAGACCCCTGCCACGGGTTCCATGATTATGTGTCGAAATGGTGCCACTATGGCTTTTCCTGCCAGTGTGCGAATGAGTGTGGTAATGGAGGAGGGGGCAGCTGTCCGGACGGAAGCTGCGGCCTAGCTGTTGCCCTCTCCTCCCCTCCATCCCGGGCCGGTCCTCCTGCTCATTAGACTGGCTCTGCAGAGAGAGAGAGCGAGACAGAGAGAGCGAGACAGAGCGAGAGAGAGAGAGAGAGAAGGAGAGAGAGAGAGAAGGAGAGAGATAGAGAAAGAGAGAAAGAGAGAGAGAGAGAGACGAAGGTGTCTCAGGTTCTAAAGCCCGCGCTTTGACATTCACGCTGCGCTTCGAGTCGATCAGGTCCCAGCTCTGATAAATTTGCATCTCTTTGAATGTGACGCTTGAAAAAAAAAGAAAAGGAAGAGAAAAAAGAGGATGGGGGGGGGGGGGGGGGGGGGAGGAGGGAGGGTGGAGGATAGATGGGAGGCGATGGGAGGGGGGTAGGAAAAAGGGCCCAGGCACTAGATTAAATTTTGCCGTCTAGAAAATGAGAAAAAAGGGCCTCTATCTCCTGGAGTCTACTGGGAAGATCTTTATTCTGATTCTTGTTAGAATTGTTTATCACTGTGACAGAGCAGGCCGAGGTTGAGATAAAGGCAGTGCTCCATCACAGGCTTGACAGTCGTAGGACATGCGCTGGAATGAAAGGAGCCAGGGAAATATTATTAATAGATGCTGACTTGATTTGCCTCGATTGCACGTCAAGACGAGGGGGCCAGGGCTTGATTGCAGCCTATGAAGTTCTGTCCAAAACGGAAGCTATTTTTCATTAAAGTGATAGAAGTCTCCTCTCTTTTTTGCTCTCCCCTTTTGCGTTGCTTTCCAAGGAGCTGATAACTTATGCAGTTTATTCTAAGCATGCTGATTTGTGTCAGAGAGGGAGAGAGAGATGGTGGAAGGGAGAGAGAGAAAGGGTGATAGAGAAGGATGGACGCAGGGTGAAAGAAATGGAGGGAGGGGAAAATGTAACTTATCTCGCCTTTCACAAAATAAACCGCCTTGCTGGTATAATGCTAGTTTGGGCAGAAGTGAGGAGGAGGACCCAGCTCAGCATACATGATGTGTCTATCATAGCCATCTACATCCATGTGCAGCGTTGGCAAACTGAACCCATAGCACCATTGTAATCAATGCAAAACACCCCCAGCCTTCACAGACAACAGTTAGAAAAAAAGTATATAAAATGTGATTACACAAGAAGGTTCAGAAGGCATAGCTAGAAATGCACAGCACGGGTTGCATTAGAGTGTTGCATTACTAATGGCTATACAGGGATAGGGATTTATACCCTCCTTCACGCCCACATACTGTACAGGCAGATGCACCAGCCAGCTGCGTATGTCTAGGCATCACGGTTATGTGTGAAGAATTAAACGAGGCTATAGCTTTAGAAAACAAAAATAAATAAAACATATTCAGAGATGAAAAAAGGTACCTAATCAGAGAAACATGATGCAGAGACTTGTACACAGTGACTTAGAGGAAATCAGGATAGTAGATAGATATGTATGCCTATTCACTCTCTCCTTCCTGTGTGTGTCAGTGGGTGAGCTGACGAGTGTGAAGTTAATACGACGATACTAAAATAATGAAGAATACTCTAAGTAGTGTAAGCAGGTAGGCGGCTACACAATTAGAATCAGAGTTTACCTGGGAGAGGAAGGAGAGGAGACAATGAAGGTTTGGATCTGACGGAGGGGGAGCAGTGGGATGTCTGTCGTCTGTCTGCAAGGTCCCTGGTCAGACTGGGTTGTGCTGAGGTAAACACACCTGTCGTGTGTGTGTGTGCGCACGCGTTTGTGTGTGTGTGTGTGTGTGAGGAGGGGAGGGGGGAGACAGATGGAGGAAGCCTTAAGCGGGGTGAGTGTCTCCCAAATTTTAAAAACACGGAGCTTTTGAACGGTCATTACAACCACCTCCATACTGCCGTGCTTTTCTCCTTTCTCTGGTCTTATTTTGTCTTGTTTATTTTTTCCTTCCTGTTAGTTTTTCATCTACTGTACAATCCCCCCTGTCTCTTTGTATAATTAGTCCACTGGAGTAATTTATGCATAGCTACAGCAGACGCTGTTTGTAATTTCTGTGAAAATCATAAAATATTGTGTTCTGAGGATCTTACGGATTTAATGATTTGCATTTCCAAGTAATATCTACAGTATAAAATATAACATTCCTGCAAGCAGTTTCAGAGTATCATTAGTATCAAGTTTTAAAAACATTACACAGTAAAATGTAGTTATTCTCTACTATATGGTACATACATGGATAGTAAAGTTCTGTGCTCCGCATAACAAATCATGAGTGTAGGCTTAATACATTTTACTATCGGTCTGTACAAGTCAATGTCTTTTATTCAGTTGAAAATGTGGCTTTGCCAACTTTCACACATAAACATGTTAATAGATGAGAGATTCAGTGACACAGTGAAACCACTCTTCCAGAATTTCAACTTGCACAAAAATATATTGCTTTGTAAAATCAACATTCATAGCTACACACATAAATAGTTCTGTGATCAACAGATTTTTTGCTCTTGGTTTCCGCTGGTTGTGGTTAGTGATGTTTGATAGACAGTAACCATGAGACAGATGCAGTTTACGGATATATTCAAATTAATTTACTTATGATATTGACTGTGAATTTTACCTCCAAATTGTTACACAGAAGTGTAAGTCGTGGTTTTATATTTTTTCTTTATTACGAATTACCTATGTAGAATATAGTTATACTGATTATTTAATTCTTACTGTTTGTGTAAGTAAATTATATTTAGATTAATTCAATACATCTGTACAGTTTAAAACTGCATGACATTTGTCCATGTAAAGGGTATGTACAATATAATGAGGAATAAAGGTTTAATAGCCACATTAGTCATGTATTTGTCTGTAAGAGAAAGCGAGAGCTGCCAATGTCTATTTCAATCTGAACTAATGCTGTAACTGCTGAAATGCGCCTGTTCAGTTAACCCGGGTTAACTGTTTCAAATTAGCTATTACATTTGTCATATAGAGACAAATCTTTGAGTGCTATTCAAGTGTCTCTCTGTAAGTGACTTCTTGTCCTTAATAAGTTCTTGAGTTATGTGAGAATACTATTAATTACGCCATTTAATACGCTACCACACCCGCACTCCAAAGAGCTTGACTTATTTCCTTTTGATTTTCCCTTCCAGTGAAGTAGGTGGCTGGTTACATTTACAGGAACAATGGTTGAATATTCATCAAATGTCTTGTTGGATTTTTAGGGAGATCACTTTTTAACACAACTCATTTCCCTTAAAATATGTTTTCCTAAATTGGCATTGACACATCCGCATATTTAGGTTTTCATGAAATATGTGATTGCTTTCTCCATTAACTGTGACAGTGTGTGTGTGTGGTAGGTTTGTAACAAAGAGGCTCTCACACAGTGGCTAAGCCGATGTAGAGAAAATAAATTATTAGCTTTACTGATAAATAAAAAGCTTTTGGTATACCGACATATTGAAAAAGCATTAGCTGAATATGATTACTTATTTCACCTTGCAAAACACAGCTATGGGTTGCTATACAAAACACAAACCAACAACTATATCATATCATTTGATCAGAGCGCCCAACATTTCCGGAATATGTCACCCACACATCTGTTAATACCTCAAACACTTTTAAACACTCAACTTTCAGCGGGTGTCTTTTAGACAGAGATTTTTAAAAAAGGAGAGTTGAGTATTGTTTTACTAGGCAAGTCAGTTAAGAACAAATTCTTATTTACAATGACGGCCTACACCGGCCAAACCCGGACCAATTGTGCGCCGCTCTATGGGACTCCCAATCACGGCCGGTTGTGATACAGCCTGGAATCGAACCAGGGGGTCTGTAGTGACGCCTCAAACACTGAGATGCAGTGCCTTAGACCACTGCGCCACTCGGGAGCCCAAGTATAAACACAACTGAGAGATATTGTTTACGGTACACATGTCACTAAGAGGTATACTGGTTTAGGCGACAACAACATGAGAATGTTTGCTGCATGTTGTCTGAGCGGCCACGGTTCTCAGGGTGTCTGTCTTTCATTGACAGACAGACATACAGAGAGAGGCGGGCGAGGTGGGCGAGAGCTACCCATGCCTGATGAGCCCCAGCAGGTTGTAATTGTTGTAGAATTGCATATTGCCACTTTCTCCCTGCGAAACAGAAGAGTAATGGTAGCAGGCTAGCTCCATTCTTCCACCATGCTCAATTTGTATCACATGGCTATTAGGAGAATCTTCCAAAAGGAGCTCCATTTGAGTTTCAAAATGGCTAAATTGTGTGAAAACTGTTTGTGGTATGTCGTTATTGACTGCTGGTGTTCATTATGTAGTACAGTCTATTCCCCTCTATGATCAGAACTAGTGTTTGTCTATAATTCTATTAGTGTTGTGTGGTCATCTATATGTGCCATTTAGCAACCACTTTATATTGGTTGAAGAAATTATGATTTAATCTGAACCGCTTCAGGAAAAACACTTGTCTTTGGTTCAAAACATACATATATAATGATGTACCCCACAATATACAGTATGATGATGTTTAAGAACATATTGTGTATTTGCATGTTTGTAGAAATTATGCCACACGCACGGATACAAACACACACTAACTTCAGAGTCCCTCCAGTCCATCGATGGTAGCTTGTATCAGTTTGTCTGACAACAGGAATTGGGACTTTCCCCACAAAATGACAAGCAGATAAAGGTGTTGATGAAAGGTCAACATTTCCTGTAAATGTATTGCCTTTTCACATCATTTCTGGACATAACTCATAGGCCAAAAGCCCTTTTCCACCAATGCTGTGATGTGAAAAAGCCTTTATAGTGCAGGCTGTAAAGTGCCTGTAAGGTAGCAAACAGGCCTCACGCACATCTACATTATTTTGCCAAAGCTCCATGGTAAATAATGTTGTTTCAGATGGGTAGCATGGTTAGAATGTACAGCTCTGTAGCATATAGTATACTGTTGAGAGTGTAACACAACGACAAAACCACACGTAGGCATGCTTGAGTAAGTAACACACAGCTGGATATTCAAATGTTGGTAGGTTTTGCAGAGCTGCATGTTCTCAAATGCAGGCAGTGAAATTGCATAGAAAATTGTCTTTGCTGATATATGTTCAAATTTGGCACAAGAGACAGAAAGCAAGTGGAATCTGTAATTTTAGTGAGAATATAGTCGTGGGTGTGAATGGGGGCTTTGAGCCAAAATATGGTCATACAGATTGTCGCTTACATTTGAAAAGCTCTAACTAAAATAAAAAAGCTAAATAATAATCTCTGTCTGTGTACACACACACAGACACATAAAGATGACTTTCTGCTCTAATAACAGGTGACAAAAGGTCAGCGTTTCGGAAACACAGTGCAAACTCAAACCGTTACCCACACCTCCGCCTCCAGGACCTATTTTTTAACACAAATTAGTATTGGTGTGAAAATTATTCAGAGACAGAGCACAGACAAACCCGTAGCAGGTTCTCTTTACAGTAAAGGACTTGGGGCTACAACCACACGCACACCTTTTCTGCCGGAGAGACGAAGGCGACCATATGCGGTTTGACTGTTTGTTGCAGGGCCCGAGAAAAAAAACCACTCGCTTGTTTTTCAAGTTGTTATCTCTTCACACTACCCAGCTGCCTTTGCTGTGATGACTCTTGTCTCCTCGCATGACACAAACACCTGCTGGCCCTCTCTCCAAAAAAGGCAATTCTCAGACTAGATAACCTCCACTCGTGTTTGTACTCACAGGCTTCTGGGCTCAGGGAGAACGGAGACACCGAAGACACCTTGGACGTGGTTAAGATGCTACCTCTCGTCTCCACTCTTGCTCTCCTTGCTTGACTTCTTTACTCACAATTTTTTATTAAATTTTTTTATTTCCCTCATTCTCTCTCTTTTTCTCTGTTCTATTTTTCTGAGGCGATGTCTTTGATCCTGGCCATCAGAAGTGTTTTGAAAAGCTTCCCTTTTGTTCCATTCAGATCCATCATCTTTACACGTTGGGATGCAGCGGCGGCAGCTTCTTAAGATGAGAAAGTAGACCATCCAGTACTGTCACATTTCCCACCCGTGCCTTTGTGTGTGTCTGCCAGGGCCCACAAACACAGAGGAACTCACAGTACGTGTACAATAGCCCATTGCTTTACAATAGACGTTCCAGACGTTATCTTGACAGCGAAGGTGAAAAAGTCCCTTTTGTCTCTTGGTGAGTATTGCTGTCAGAAGGGCTGCTTTGTGTGTATGACTGAATGGGGTTCCTGTGAATCCATGAAGGCCCTTGCTATTCCACAAGGTGGGGGTTGTGTTTCATGTACATCTAATCCTCATATGATCGGTGTGAAGAGCGAGGAAGACGTCTTCACCAGTTCTTGAACCTACTACTATGACACTATTACCAACCTTAGACACTTCATCCCCAAGGCCTCCTGGCCTTCAGGCCTAACTGTTCACCACCAACCTTAGCTAGGTGCTTCCTCCATCTTAGACAAATACATGTCTTTGGAGAGACACAAAGAGAGAGCAGAGAGCCAAGCAGAAAGGCAATGAGTGGTGCTAAGGTAACACTTATAAGACAGGGAAAAGGTGTGAAAGGACATGACATGATGTATCTCCTATAGGAACTCACTGCCTGCCTATACTCACAATGTGAACACCAAGCACAACATTGGTCCTTGTTTTGTTTTGCTATTCAATCTTAACGTTTTAACCCCACAATCTATTTGTTAAGGTAGGCTATGAATCTTCCAACAGTTGTGATTTCGCAATGTATTATAGGCTCAACATTGTCCACCTACACACAATGGTAGCCTATATTTTAGTAGATACTCACTCAATTCAGAGACTGTTTTCATTCCAAAACTAGATAACAAAATATTAGATGAGGTCAGATTCAACTAAATCCCAGGGCCAGAATCTAATCTCACCTCTCACCATTAAATGTTGTAATCTGATGTCCATCACATAAGAGCCATTGTATTCATAATGGGATAAAAGCACTTAAGATTGGATATTTGGATATTTGATGGTATTATGGTCAAATTGGACATTGCTGCTGATCGGACTGGAGTGGGACAATGACCAGTAGGAGGATTTTGACATTACGTGAACCTTTGTGGACGGTGATAAGGAGGATGATGATGAGGAGACTGGAGCTTTATAACACTTAGATGAGATTATGTGTCACTGCCCTGTTTCTCTGTTACACATGAGTGGGAAACATTGGAGTTTATCTGAGGTGTGAATGACCTTTCAATGACCTGTAGGCCTACATACATTGTGCTACATACAGGAGAAATGGTTAGGGTGCATGTACTTAATGGATACAATTCTACTTCAATGTGGTGGAAGAAGAACGAAGCTTGTCTCATTAATTCCTCTTTCAATTTCTTGCCGTCAGTATAATGTTTAATTCCTGAATTACTGGTAGCAAAGGGACAACATGGAAATCAATAAAAACAAATGTTACATGATTTTTTAAATGGAACTTAATACATTAACACTGGCCATAGAAACATCAGGATGTATCAGAGACACACTTCACACTCCTCACTTCATGTTCTCATGTCAGTTCCTCTGTTGTCCACAAGAGGAGCCCTACTCAATGAAAGTTCTCTATGCCTGCACACACACCGTATACACACATGAAAATGACTTCAGCCCTTCTATAGCCATCTGTGAACACCTTAGCTTAGAGGCAATGCATTGTTTACATGCTATGACTTACAATTATATTATATTATGATATTGTATGATATTTAAGTTTATGTTTAGGAGTCATACTGTGGTGTTTATTACTTAAGCATAACATATTAACATTAAAATCAGTGAGATATTGATTGTTATAGTATGGCAGGTGAAGGTGTAAATTACAGGAAAGGTTGTAATTGCATGCTTAATACATAGTATTATTACACTATATTTCATTGTCTGGGCAGTAAGTGGTTACCTATTAGGAATCAATTAACATTTTCCAATATTTATGATCAATTAAATCTCACCACTGTGTCACAAAAACTGATACAGAAATGTAGTAACAAGTCAATTAAAACAGTATATCATCTTCTGATTTAATATTTTGACTTCTTCTGAGTGCATGTACTTTGAAATATATTTCTACCGACAGTAATAGAGGTATTGATTGTGATTGGTTGATCTCTGTCTCCTGTGATAGACCTGAGAGCAGGCTGGGTGATCAGACAGGACAGGGTGATCAGAGGTTAGTTACTGGATACAGGGATCAATACCCCATTGATTAACAATTACTGCTGGATACATACATAATGAAGGTTACATTTAAATGACAGAGAGAGAGGAGCTTTTTACTGACTTTCTAATTTCACTCATTAGAGGTATTGTCTACCACCTCCTCTCCTCTTCTCATCCCCCTCTCTTCGCTAATCGCCACCCTCCACAAACATGGAGAAAATAAATAGATAATAAAGTAGGCAGAAACAATCCTGTGTTGTAATAAACACAATAATTTATTAATTGAAGCATTAAATGACAGTTTGAATAAAACACTCCTTGTCAGAAAGAAGAAGACGAAGACGAAGACAAAGAAGAAGAAGAAGAAGAGGAAGAAGAAGAGGAAGAAGAAGAAGAAGAAGAAGAAGAAGAAGAAGAAGAAGAAGAAGAAGAAGAAGAAGAAGAAGAAGAAGAAGAAGAAGAAGAAGAAGAAGAAGAACAAGAACAAGAACAAGAAGAAGAAGAAGAAGAACAAGAACAAGAAGAACAAGAACAAGAAGAACAAGAACAAGAACAAGAAGAAAGGTTCTTGTTTTCCCTTGACTCCTGCTGACAAAAGAGGGCAGTATGATGACATTGATAAAGTGGACAAACTTTTACTCTGTCGCTCTCACGTCAGTCATAATTTTTGTATTTATGCATGCACGCGCGTGTGTGTGGCCATGTGGTTGCTTCATGTGTATGTGTGTGTGTGTGTGTATTCATACACATAAATGCATTTGTGTGTGTGTGTGTGTTTGCGTGTGTGCGTTCGTGCATGTGTGTGTGTGTTCGTTCATGCATGTGTGTGTGTGTTTGTGTAAGGGTATACGTGTGTGTGTGTTCAGGCGTGCATACTTTGACTGCCAGTCTCAGCGACACACACACATTAAGGACCCCCAACAGAATTGTGAAAAACCTTTGGTATATGGGTGGTGGGGGTTTTTTCACAGCAGACTTACAGCACAGAGAACTAATGCCTAGAACACATTTCCCCCTTATTTAAAATCTGCTTCCAATCACAAAATGTTAAGTGTATGTTTTAGTGTGGAAAATGGCAGGACTTCTCCCTTTATGTGCTCAATTAAACGCTTTTCAGCCTGCCCTTTACCTCCAACTATATAAAAGAGACGTTTTCCCCTCATGTCTTGCCAACAGGTGCAAAGGCCTTGTCTAGACTCTAGACTACAAAACTGCTATGCAGCTATAACGCTACATAGATTATTACTATTATTTTGTTTTTTGACAGTACTTGAGGACACGTGTGTAGTTAACAAACAACTGATCACAGCATATTTTGATTTCAACAAATGCTGTATTGTAGGAGCGAAAGTCCCACAGTAAAGCCGTGTTGCTAATGATAGTTTACTCAAATAATCAGAGCAGAACACACATTGGCCCACCTCTCATCAAGAGAAACGCCAGTCCTAAATATGATGGCATGGCTTTGTGCGAGCTGAAACAGGCTGCCAGCACACAAAGCCAAGTGGGCTTGGGTGGTGCCAAGCATTCTTCAGATTTCATTAGGTAATAGCTCATTCACAAATGGTGTGATTATCATGCCCAGGACAGGACTGCTGCAATGATTAAGGAGTCACACACACACGCACGCACGCACACACACAAATACATACATGTATGAACACACAAAAACACACAAAACACACACAGTCCCACCGGGTGTAGCGATGCTGCTTTTTCTGGAGGTTACGTTTCTAATTTGGCTAAAACCTCCCCTGGGCCTCAGGGAGCCTCGGTCGTCTTCTTCACCCTCTGATGAGCACTCTGCTGGAGGGCCACACTGCTCTCTTTCCCCTTTTTCCTTTCTCTCCACTGGACTTGTGGCCAAACAGCTGGGCTCGCCTTTCTTTTTTTTGAGGGGGGGGATGTTTGTGTGTGTGTGTTGAAGGCATCCTATATGTTTGTGAGCTCTAAAGCTCATATTGATAGTGTATGTGGTATCTGTTACTGCTCTAAAGACCCTAAAAGAGGGTACAGAATCAGAAACCAGAATCAGTAAATTGTACTTCATTGACAGAACTTTCAGCCCTTGAAAATCCAATGTATCCAAATGCATTAATACAATTTACCCGTCATTTCAGTTTTCGTTACTTTTTTTTTCTGTACCTCCTCGAATTCCACTATATTCACCAACTTATCAAGTTAATGATATTTACCGTAGGACTTAACGATGTCCCATAAGTCATTCCACAGGTACATTTTAACATCAAAATGATCTCTGTTATTATTTCACAAATGTCCTGGACTGACCCTTGGAAAAAATTTACACACTCTCATTCCTTCACTAGAGGGATTTAATATACTCTCTTTAAGTCCACACCAAGCCTGTCATCTTCACAACCACAATTTAATCTGAGTGCTAATACCAAAGGGAGACTCCTGCACATATTTCCACGGCCAAACTCCATGTTTCATATGTTTTAAAGCCATTTGACCAGGATCTGGTCAGAATGTAGGTGGTTAGCAGTTAATTTCCCATCACATTTGAAGTGGGGGAAGGGGGGTTTAAATAAAGATGATTTGACCAGGAATTCGTTTTACCGTCTTAAATGGTATTCAGTGCAGGAGCCCTTTAGGTCCCTGGACGGAGCCTGCAGTAATACATCATATTGCTCTTAAAATAGCTATTAACCACAGAGGGAGAGAGAGAGAGAGAGAGAGAGAGAGAGAGAGAGAGAGAGAGAGAGAGAGAGAGAGAGAGAGAGAGAGAGAGAGAGAGAGAGAGAGAGAGAGAGAGAGAGAGAGAGAGAGAGAGAGAGAGAGAGAGAGGGGGGAATTAAGCATTGTTCACAAAGTCGTTCTGATACAATAACTCACCATTAACCCTAGCACTAAAAGGCTCCTCTTCTCCCAGTTATGTATGTCTTTAATTGAATCTCATATTCCCTCAGCGAACGAACACACCGACTGACTGGGAAAGAAAGAAAGACAGAACAAATGTCAACGTGTTGCAAGGGAGTAGCTAACTTTACTCCCCCCTCCTCCTCTCCATCCCACTTTCCCTTCCTCTGTAGCTCTTCTGTTCTAACCAAATGTTAGTGTCTATAGCTTCATATTAGGCAGAGGGGATTGCAGATATGTGGCGTAATCCCTCTTAAAGTTAAGAGCATTCGATACTGATTCACAAACTATATGTACACTGTCTATCTTCAATTAAGAGGCTTGCCAGATAAGCATGGTAATCAGAACAGGGTAGGAAAATTGGATATGTGGAGCTAATCTGTAGTTATAAAGTGGGTTGAAGCCAGGGAAAGAATTAAGATTATGATTTAATACATAACCATGGTATCCATTACTGGTACTACTGTACGTCACATGGAGAACGTACAACAGAGGGTTACTGGCATACACATATAGGCTACATATGCAAGACAAATGTTAATTTGAAGTCCTTGATTTGTATATGACATTTGTCTAAACATTTGATTGAGATCATATCCCCTTTTCTAAATTAACATATGTATGCAAATTAGGTTTTAATTAATTGCTAAAATGTATTTTGATTAAATACTAAAAACGTCATGATTCTAATCTTAACAAACTTTTAATTAATTTTTCCAGTTAAACCTCATCAACACTTTCAATGGAGACTAATTAGAATCTAGCCTCTCTCTCTAATTTAAAATGGGAAAATCAAAAATCAACCATTGTTATCACATTTGTAATGCAACCAGTGAGAGATAGAGCAGTGATAAATTAGCAGGGTCCTAATTTTCACATGCAAGTAAAATAATGGTGCTAATTGGCAGATATTCTAATATTGATTAAATTAGGACGCACAACACTCATTTCATTAAGGCACTGTGATACCATAATTCTGATCTTCCTCTCTATGTATCTATCGGCACTCTTTGGGATTAACAATTAAATACGCTTTGTGCAAGTTTCTAAACTAACGCCGGCAGAAATGGTAAATACAAACCATGGCTGCATTTTATTCCAAAGTGGAGTCGAGAAGCCTCCTCTCCTCTCTGTCACAGGCGCAAACAGTGTTTACCGAAGGACGTGTTTGTGTGGGGATAATGATGTATTCATTCTTCCTATGAAATGGTGCGAGGAACTCAACGTGCATTGTGCTCAATTATGTGGAGAGGGAGAACTGATAATGAAAGCTAACGTGAAGTGCCTGCGTGGATCGAGCTGTGTGTGTGTGTGGTGGGATTTGTGCTTGCGTGCGTGCATGTGTGTCTGTGAGAGTGTGTGTTTCTCCTCTTTCATCAGACCCAGGGAGAGAGAAAGAGAAGCCATCTTGGAGTTTCTCAGACTGACGTTTCAAAGCCTACCAAACTTTCAGCCTCTCCTGCTCGCCAGCCGTCCACTTAAGAATGTAAGGAGGCTTACGGGGGATAATACCCTGAGAGGTGCTTGAGGTGAGATAACCAATTACACATGATCACTTTTGACTTTTCTAATCTCCCCACCGTATCGCTGGATTTATCCCGCGCTACACCTGTGAACCCTGGCCATGTCGACTCAGCCATGCCCGCCTTTGTAATTCTAATGTTAGCGGCTTGACTCCTCCACTTCAGTCAAACAGATAAGTACCAGCCCGATGAGCAAGAGGGGAAAGAGGAACCGACCTGCACATCCTCCAGATCTGTGACCTTAACACCAATCAACACTGACTGGCTACGTGTGCAATACATAGGATTTCATTACCACAGACAGCATTTCATCACCTGGTTGGTCTTTGTAATCTTGATCAGATCATGAAGCACAACATCTACTTTCTTTCCCATAGTCATGGACATTGACCAAAGGCAAACTTCAGTCATTCAACCTAAAAGCCAATGTCACGTTTCTTGTTGGCATATTGCAACATTTGTACATTGCATATACCCATCTACTGTATGGACTTCATATCATACCCAACGATGAAGCATTATAATTCAAATAAAATAAAATCAATTGTATTTGTCACATACACGTGTTTAGCAGATGTTATTGCGGGTGTAGCGAAAATGCTTGTGCTTCTAGCTCTGACAGTGCAGTAATATCTAACAAATAATATCTAACAATTTCACAACATATACTTAATTTACACAAATCTAAGTAAGGAATGGAATTAAGAATATATTCATATATGGACAAGCAATGACAGAGCGGCATGGACTAAGATATAGTAGAATATTATAGAATACTAGTATATACATATGAGATGAATAATGCAAGATATGTAAACGTTATTAAAGTGACTAGTGTTCCATTTCTTAAAGTGGCCAGTGATTTCAATAGGCAGCAGCAGCCTCTAATCTGCTAGTGATGGCTATTTAACAGTCTGATGGCCTTGAGATAGAAGCTGTTTTTCATTCTCTCGGTCTCAGCTTTGATGCACCTGTACTGACCTCGCCTTCTGGATGATAGCGGGGTGAACAGGCAGTGGCTTGGGTGGTTGATGTCCTTGATTATCTTTTTGGCCTTCCTGTGACATCGGGTGCTATAGGTGTCGTGGAGGGCGGGTAGTTTGCCCCCGGTAATGCGTTCGGCAAACCGCACCACCCTCTGGAGAGCCCTGCGGTTGCGGGCGGTGCAGTTGCCGTACCAGGCGGTGATACAGCCCGACAGTTCCTCTTCAGTCCACTTTCTGCTGCCCTATCTCACAATTTCCTACTACATGTCAACTTTCTCTTCACAATTTCTTTGTTTACACTTGCAGCGTGCTGATCCAATCCCACTTGGCTGAAATAGGAGTTATCTAAGCCACAGTGCATGTAGTCTGATCTATCATTCTGCTGAGTTCATCTAAAACGTATTTATTGATCTCAACTTTTCACTTCGGCTGTCAATCATCAGCTTGTGGTTGGTGAGATCAGCCGAGTCACTTGGATTGCAACGGGAGAATTTGGCAACACTGAAGAAAATAAGCAATTTTAAAGCTCTTAATCACTTTTTCATGAATCTCTCTCTCTCTCTCTCTCTCTCTCTCTCTCTCTCTCTCTCTCTCTCTCTCTCTCTCTCTCTCTCTCTCTCACTCCTCTCACTCCTCTCACTCCTCTCTTCTCTCTCTCTCTCTCTCTCTCTCTCTCTCTCTCTCCAATGCTACGTGAATGTTCTCTCCCCAATGCTAACTACGTGGATGTTCAGAATGTCCAGTCATGGGAAGACAAGTGTGTGCGTGTGTGAGTGTGTGTGTGTGCGTGTGTGTGTATGCACGTGCAAACGTGAGTGTGTGCCTTGTGCTCTGGACTACTGATTGCTTAGTGCGTGCTGAATGCTCAATGGCTGAGAAAATAAAAATGACACAGAAATATTAAACTGGACCAGTTCCTCAAACCGGTGTGGATTAATGCCAACCTTTATGAAATGTCAAGTGGCTAATGCAAATGAGGGATACTTCTCATCTTTCAGTCTCTCCTGTGCTTTAGGGCATTCTGCACCTCCATCTGAATATCAGAGGTATCCTGAAGGGCACTGCGTTCACCCGGGAGTTTCTTGTGTCTTTGACGGGTGAGGTTCTTTCCCCTGGAGAAGGAAATTATTCTGGAATTTACTGAGTGAGATAACCGTCAGACACACAAACAGGACTAACCAGGCCTCAGATCCATGTCACATGTTTGGTCAGTTAATTACCACTAGAAGCGCTGTGCCTCTGTGCATACAATGTCTTTGGAATGTCTACATTTCAAGCAGTCTAATAAATCCCTTTAATATCTACCATTGCAAAATGTATCTATTATTTAAGTTTAGGTAGGTCTTACTTTTTCATTTTTTAAAATAGTAACTACTTCATATTTAAATGGTAATAGAGTTTGGCAGTCTACATTACAATAATACATCTGACGCGGTGCAAAAACTGTGCTTATTCTTAGTAGGAGAAGTGTTGAGTGCAACTTCACTGAAACGTTTCTCTGCACATTATTTTCCCACCATGCGCCACCCTTTCTTTTACCAGGGAATGTCTGACCAATCCAGGGATCCTTCAGCCCAGACAGGATAACCTGACGCTTCTCCAATGGCACTGGCATTACAGCTCCTCTATATCCATCCTCTCTCTCATTTTTCCCCTTCACAAGTCAGGGTGCAGAGTTTGCACAAACGAGAGACACTTTGAAAAATAAGCTTCTCATTTGGGCCAGAGTGGATTCAGATGGTTGGCGGAGGCTCAAAGGGAGGGAAAGGGGTTCAGGTCAGCTTATTATTTCAGTGGATGGATATGTGGGCGCTACGCGGCGCTGAGCGCTGATGTTTCTCTCCCGTGTGGCGTCCCTCAATCAAAGGCCTGGTCATTATGAATGTGGGTCAAGGCCGTCCATCGCTCTCCCCTTTCTCTCTTTCTCTCTCTCTTGCTCTTTCTCTCTCTTTCTCTCTCTCTCTCTCTCCCTTCTTCTTTCCCTCTTTCTGTCTTTCTCTCCCTCTTCCCCTAATGTCTATTCCTCTATATCCCTCCTTCTCCTTCTCTCTCCCTCTCTCTCTCCCTCTCTATCCCTTTTCTCTCTCCTTTCTGTCTCGTTTTCTCCGTCTGTCTGTCTGTCTGTCTGTCTGTCTGTCCGTCTGTCCGTCTGTCTGTCTGTCTGTCTGTCTGTCTGTCTGTCTGTCTGTCTGTCTGTCTGTCTGTCTGTCTGTCCGTCCTTACTTCTTCCATGTTGGTTTGGATTTTGGAACAAACCTGCCTCAGCTCCAGTATCACAGTTTGGAGGCTGACCAAAAACATGGGAAAATTGGAAGCATCTGTGACTGGGGAATCCCTCCACTACTATGGCTCAACTGGTTTAAAAGGATGGTTCGGGATTTTGGCAATGAAGCCCTTTATCTACTTCCCCCAAGTCAGATGAGCTCGCTGATACCATTTTTTTGAAGGAAGTTGTCAGCTAGTGTTAGCGCAATTGCGAACTAGCATTAGTGCAATGACTGGAAGTCTATGGGAACAGCTAGCACGCTAGTTACCATTGACTCGCAAAACTACCTCTAACTTCCTTCATACTTGACGCAGAGACATAAACATGGCATCCACAAGTTAATCTGACTCCAGGGAAGTAGATAATATCCCGAACTATCCCTTTCAAATAGAGTGCATTTTTGTTCTCTATATAGTAGCATTGTGTATTGTTGTCACGTATTCACATTTATTTTTCAAAAGTGAAATGATCTAAATATACTTCTCTGTCAAACTACAGGGTGGCAGGGGCCTCCCGAGTGGCGCAGCGGTCTAAGGCACTGTATCGCAGTGCTAGAGGCGTCACTACAGATCTGGGTTCGATCCCAGGCTGTGTCACATTCCGCCACGACCGGGAGACACATGAGGCGGCGCACAATTGGCCCAGCGTCGTCCGGGTTAGGGGAGGGTTTGGCCGGCTGGGATGTCTTTGTCCCATCGCACTCTAGTGACTCCTTGTGGCGGCCGGGGACATGCACGCTGACTTCAGTCGCCAGCTGTACGGTGTTTCCTCTGACACATTGGTTCGGCTGGCTTCCGGGTTAAGTGAGCAGTGTGTCAAGAAGCAGTGCGGCTTGGCGGGGTCATGTTTCGGAGGACGCATGGCTCTCGACCTTCGCATCTCCCGAGTCCATATGGAAGTTGCAGCAATGGGACAAGACTGTAACTACCAATTGGGGTAAAACGTACCCCAAAAAACTATAGGGTGGCTTGGGGTTAAACGTCCCCCTCGTTTAATTCACACACTTTCCCTGGATGCCTCTAGTCTTGCTCTGTCTCATCTCAACTCTTTAAGTCACTCCAATAAAAGGAGTTTGAGGTACATTGATCAAATATTTTGTCATTTAGAAAAAGTTATATATATAATCTAATTAAGTTACAGTTGAAGTCGGAAGTTTACATACACCTTAGCCAAATACATTTAAACTCAGTTTTTCACAATGCCTGACATTTAATCCTAGTATAAATTCCCTGTTTTAGGTCAGTTATGATCACCACTTTATTTTAAGAATGTGAAATGTCAGAATAATAGTAGAGAGAATGATTTATTTCAGCTTTTATTTATTTCATCACATTCCCAGTGGGTCAGAAGTTTACATACACTACATTAGTATTTGGTAGCATTGCCTTTAAATTGTTTAACTTGGGTCAAACGTTTCAGGTAGCCTTCCACAAGCTTCCCACAATAAGTTGGGTGAATTTTGGCCCATTCCTCCTGACAGAGCTGGTGTAACTGAGTCAGGTTTGTAGGCCTCCTTGCTTGCACACACTTTTTCAGTTCTGCCCACACATTTTCTATAGGATTGAGGTCAGGGTTTTGTGATGGCCACTCCAATACCTTGATTTTGTTGTCCTTAAGCCATTTTGCCACAACTTTGGAAGTATGCTTGGGGTCGTTGTCCATTTGGAAGACCCATTTGCGACCAAGCTTTAACTTCCTTACTGATGTCTTGAGATGTTGCTTCAATATATCCACATAATTTCCCTTCCTCATGATGCCATCTATTTTGTGAAGTGCACCAGTCCCTCCTGCAGCAAAACACCCCCACAGCATGATGCTGCCACCCCCGTGCTTCACGGTTGGGATGGTGTTCTTCGGCTTGCAAGCAACCCCCTTTTTCCTCCATACATAACGATGGTCATTACGGCCAAACAGTTCTATTTTTGTTTCATCAGACCAGAGGACATTTCTCCAAAAAGTACAATCTTTGTCCCTATGTGCAATTGCAAACCGTAGTCTGCCTTTTTTATGGCAGTTTTGGAGCAGTGGCTTCTTCCTTGTTGAGCAGCTTTTCAGGTTATGTCGATATAGGACTCGTTTTACTGTGGATATAGATACTTTTGTACCTCTTTCCTCCAGCATCTTCACAAAGTCCTTTGCTGTTGTTTTGGGATTGATTTGCACTTTTCGCACCAAAGTACGTTAATCTCTAGGTGACAGAACGCATCTCCTTCCTGAGCGTTATGACAGCTGCGTGGTCCCATGGTGTTTATACTTGCGTACTATTGTTTGTACAGATGAACGTGGTACCTTCAGGCATTTGGAAAATGCTCCCAAGGATGAACCAGACGTGTCTACAATTATTTTTCTGAGGTCTTGGCTGATTTCTTTTGATTTTCCCATGATGTCAAGCAAAGAGGCACTGAGTTTGAAGGTAGGCCTTGAAATACATCCAAAGGTACACCTCCAATTGACTCAAATTATGTCAATTAGCCTATCAGAAGCTTCTAAAGCCGCGACATCATTTTCTGGAATTTTCAAGCTGTTTAAAGGCACAGTCAACTTAGTGTATGTAAACTTCTGACCCACTGGAATTGTGATACAGTGAATTATAAGTGAAATAATCTGTCTGTAAACAATTGTTGGAAAAATTACTTGTGTCATGCACAAAGTAGATAGCCAAAACTATAGTTCGTTAACAAGAAATGTGTGGAGTGGTTGAAAAACAAGTTTTAATGACTCCAACCTAAGTGTGTGTAAACTTCCGACTTCAACTATAGATCTTTCTATATATACCAGTAGGGGAGCCTAAAGATAAATAATCCACTTGGTTAGAGGGAAACATTTTAATCAGTCAAATGTACCTATTTTAGCATTTTCCAAACCATGTCCACATCATGTATGAGTAACTTCTTTGAGTTACACAATAGATTTTGAGATACTTTAGGATGATTTGGACAGGAAGGGCAAAACAATAAAATAAAGGGTCCGTACATCACAACTTCATCATAGTGAGGATGTTAATATTGAGATGTGCAATGCTACTTTGTTCTGATATTTGCTTTATTTAATTAAAATAAGATGCCTAGACTTTAGCTTTTAAGAGTCAATTACTAAAAAATGCCTAAATAAAACATATAAAATGAATTTTAACACACATTATCTTAGAAAATGCCCCCTTTCTAAAGTTTCTGTTTTTATTTAATAACAAAACAAAACAAAATTCTGCCCACTTATTTCTCTTCAAAATGTGTTTGCAAAGGAAAGCCAGTATGCACATACAGTGCCTTCATAAAGTTTTCATATCCCTTGACTTATTCCACATTTTGTTGTGTTACAGCCTGAATTCAAAATGGATTAAATATATTTGTTTCTCACTCATCTACACACAATACCCAATAATGACAAAGTGAAAACATGTTTTTAGAAATGTTTGCACATTTATTGAAAATGAAATACAGAAATACACTGCTCAAAAAAATTAAGGGAACACTAAAATAACACATCCTAGATCTGAATGAATGAAATAATCTTATTAAATACTTTTTTCTTTACATAGTTGAATGTGCTGACAACAAAATCACACAAAAATTATCAATGGAAATCAAATTGATCAACCCATGGAGGTCTGGATTTGGAGTCACCCTCAAAATTAAAGTGGAAAACCACACTACAGGCTGATCAAACTTTGATGTAATGTCCTTAAAACAAGTCAAAATGAGGCTCAGTAGTGTGTGTGGCCTCCACGTGCCTGTATGACCTCCCTACAACACCTGGGCATGCTCCTGATGAGGTGGCGGATGGTCTCCTGAGGGATCTCCTCCCAGACCTGGACTAAAGCATCCGCCAACTCCTGGACAGTCTGTGGTGCAACGTGGCGTTGGTGGATGGAGCGAGACATGATGTCCCAGATGTGCTCAATTGGATTCAGGTCTGGGGAACGGGCGGTCCATAGCATCAATGCCTTCCTCTTGCAGGAACTTCTGACACACTCCAGCCACATGAGGTCTAGCATTGTCTTGCATTAGGAGGAACCAAGGGCCAACCGCACCAGCATATGGTCTCACAAGGGGTCTGAGGATCTCATCTCGGTACCTAATGGCAGTCAGGCTACCTCTGGCGAGCACATGGAGGGCTGTGCGGCCCCCCAAAGAAATGCCACCCCACACCATGACTGACCCACCGCCAAACCGGTCATGCTGGAGGATGTTGCAGGCAGCAGAATGTTCTCCACGGCGTCTCCAGACTCTGTCACATGTGCTCAGTGTGAACCTGCTTTCATCTGTGAAGAGCACAGGGCGCCAGTGGCAAATTTGCCAATCTTGGTGTTCTCTGGCAAATGCCAAACGTCCTGCACGGTGTTGGGCTGTAAGCACAACCCCCACCTGTGGACGTCGGGCCCTCATTCCACCCTCATGGAGTCTGTTTCTGACCGTTTGAGCAGACACATGCACATTTGTGGCCTGCTGGAGGTCATTTTGCAGGGCTCTGGCAGTGCTCCTCCTGCTCCTCCTTGCACAAAGGCGGAGGTAGCAGTCCTGCTGCTGGGTTGTTGCCCTCCTACGGCCTCCTCCACGTCTCCTGATGTACTGGCCTGTCTCCTGGTAGCGCCTCCATGCTCTGGACACTACGCTGACAGACACAGCAAACCTTCTTGCCACAGCTCGCATTGATGTGCCATCCTGGATGAGCTGCACTACCTGAGCCACTTGTGTGGGTTGTAGACTCCGTCTCATGCTTCCACTAGAGTGAAAGCACCGCCAGCATTCAAAAGTGACCAAAACATCAGCCAGGAAGCATAGGAACTGAGAAGTGGTCTGTGGTCACCACCTGCAAAACCAGTCCTTTATTGGGGGTGTCTTGCTAATTGCCTATAATTTCCACCTGTTGTCTATTCCATTTGCACAACAGCATGTGAAATTTATTGTCAATCAGTGTTGCTTCCTAAGTGGACAGTTTGATTTCACAGAAGTGTGATTGACTTGGAGTTACATTGTGTTGTTTAAGTGTTCCCTTTATTTTTTTGTTCAGTGTGTTTCATTTTCATAAGTATTAACAACCCTGAGTCAATACTTTGTTGAAGCACCTTTGGCGGCGATTACAGCTGTGAGTTTTTTGGGGTAAATCTCTAAGACCTTTGTACACCTGGATTGTACAATATTTGTCCATTATTCTTTTTTAAATTCTTCAAGCTCTGTCAAGTTGATTGTTGATCATGGCTAGACACCCATTTTCAAGTCTTGCCATAATTTTCAAGCCGATTTAAGTCAAAACTGTAACTAGGCTACTCAGGAGCTTATGGAGTATTGTGTGTAGATCAGTGACAACAAATCTAAATTTAACCAATTTTAAACACAGAAATGTGGAAAAAGTAAAGGGGTGTGAATACTTTCTGATGGGGGGGGTTCCCCAAGTTACCCTACGCACTTCAAAGTCTCTAAGTGACCTGTGTATGTATGTGTACGCCTTGCATGTAGCCTACGCCTTGAGTGCTGCTAAATATCCCTCAGCCTGCGAACTAAATTAGTTATTTCAGTCCACCGGTTAGGTGTCACAGGAAAGGGTTAAGCAAGTCTTCCGGTGGGTTATAGCTTGGCCCGAAGGTTCATGAAAGTAGACCACATCAGTGCAAATGTTGCACAGAAACACAGCAACACCTGCATCACAGAGGCTACAGAGCTGCATCAAATCACATATATAACCACTTTCTAAATGGCTGGCACATATTTGTCTCTACATACTCGTTGGGCCCTTGGTTCTATTGTCTGCCGCCTCAAATTCACAATTTACTAAATTGTGTATCTATACAATATATGGCCAAAGTCATGGATGTTTTCAGTACCGTATGTGATAAAAGAGATTATGTAGTGCGTTGTATATAAGAATAAAAAAAACAGTAGAACAAGATTAATTTAACAATGAAGGGCATGGTTCTTCTAGTATGCATACCTTTTCTCCCTCCTCCCTGTACATTCATCCACTCCTGTTGTATTGTATTGTATTGTATTGTAGGACTACTAGACACGTGGTAACAGTTACAGACTGTGGTGTGTTACAGTTGTCTCCAGTATGAATCACAGGGGATAAGTGCAGTGCAGTGTTGGTATTCCACCCAACAGACAGTCAGTGGCTGTGGTAGAAAAGTGTGAGGGAGGCTAAGTTTCTCCCACAGTGAGTTTCTTTCTGTGACCGTGTGTGTCTCTCTTCTTAGGGGATTTCCTGAATTAGGCAATAACTAGGTTAGTGAGGTGTGAACATATCTTTGCTCCACACTAAGAAAAGAGGGTTCCTCAAGGGTTCTTTGGTAAGGGTTCTTTGGGAAGCCCTTCAATGGTTCTTTGCAGTTCAGAAAAGGGTTCTTTCCTCTTTGCTCCACACTAAGAAAAGAGGGTTCCTCAAGGGTTCTTTGGTAAGGGTTCTTTGGGAAGCCCTTCAATGGTTCTTTGCAGTTCAGAAAAGGGTTCTTTCCTCTTTTAGTGATAATTAAAATGAAAGGGAGGTGGCTCATTCAAATATATCTAATCTATTGTGTTATGCGATTACAGGTTAAATATGACGATGGCTAGTGATGGTGTCTTGTGAAAGACTCACATATGGCCTTGTGTCAATTGAGAACAGTTGACAAAATCAGTTGTTCTCAATTCTCTCCTCACGAACCCTCAGCTTTTCCAGAGCTAACACACATAATACAACTTGTCAATACAAAAATTATGATAAGGCTAACCAGAATAAAATAAATACCTGTATGGCTCTTCAAATGGATATACAAAGAACCATTGAGATTAAGGAAAGTTCTCAATGGTTAGCTACATCGTTAAAATTCCTTAGGCGTTATTATTGTGTTAATTGACAAGTTGAATCAAGTGACCTACCACAGACACAGCTAGGGGTGCCTGATGAGAGAATTACTGACTGATTTAGTATACTGTTCTAAATTGACACAAGGCCATTCATGAATCTTTCACAAAACACCATCACTGGTCATAGCCACATCTGACATGTAATGGCATAACACAACTCATTAGATGCACTGGAATGACACTCCCACTCACGGTTGCACAAAAACAGCTGTGCGTACACCACGCCTCAAAATATTCTAATGAGCCACCTCCCCTACATTTTAATGAATACAAAAAGAGGAAAGGACCCTTTTCTGAACTGCAAAGAACCATTGAAGGGCTCAAAGTTTTTTTTTGAGTCATTATGGTTTCACATGGAACCATCACTCTTCCCAAAGAACCATTGAGGAACCCTTTTTCTGAGTTTGTAAATAGGACCTAAAAATGTAATAATCTAGGTGATGTCTATGTTTTCGTTGTGCAAATATAGCCCAATAGGGGTTATAAACAAGGTCACAACAAACAATTTGCTATATTTTCCAGGCACTAATTGAGATGCCTTATTTAACTCAGCAAATGGCCAATTTATGTAATCCTAGTAGTCTCTATAGGCTTGTTAGTGTTTGCATGAGCTGGAAGCAGAAAGGAACATATTGGTGTCACAAAGAAAGACACTCTTCAGAGATGTAAATAGTTGTCAATTTGAAATTATTCAACCCACTCAAGTTAGACCCCTTCGCCTCCCACAATCACATATTTTTCACTTACTTTTATTTTGGGGGAAATTAAATATATTTAAGCGCTCAATAAAGCAAGGAGAAAGGTGTAATGTTTATGGTAATTTCACATCCGTTGTTCAATTTGATTTAATTATAAACACTACCAAGAGAATTTCCCTGGAAACTCTTGTTTTTTTTTTTTTTGTTCAGAAAAACACTTTCCCTGAAATTATAAAATGTACTATTATATTTCATTTATTTAGAAAATATGAGGAATTTTTGTTCAAAGTTTTGCAAATTGCTATTGGAGTTTCATTAATATTGCTACATGATAAAAAGCAGCGATTGCATCCCTGCTCTCATATGAGGTAGAACCACTGGACAGATACCTTCTGGTAGAACACTGGTAGACCACTGGTAGTACCAGCCCACAAACCAACAGCTTCCAATCATCTTCTTCCTAAAGATGTTGTGGTGGTGGAGGGGGAAAAAAAACAAAAGCATACACATTGTGCAACCAATATCTTTGGCAGTGCAGCAAGGTTCTAGTGCGAAAACGCCCTACTCTCTGCTTCCTACTCATCAAGGATTGAAAGGTTGCAAGGCTGACTATGCAAGATGAGCATCTTGAGCACATCATGTGAGTGAAGAGGAAATGTGTGAAAGTGTTTTAGAAATAAGAGGCCTTTACCTCAGGGCAAAGATGAACCTTGTCAAAGAGACTATCAATACCCATCGCCTTTTGCTCACACTGACTGTGGAAGAAAATCAGCTTAGATTACTACATGTAAATCACATTTTAGGTATAATGTGCATCTTTCTTTCTTTCTCTCGCTCTCTTTCTCTCACTTCCATAGGCAAACAGCCCAGACCACAGTAGTTATGAGCACACATGAATCAATAGTACACAGGGACCCTGAGAAATATCTGTGGTCGGTGGCTTGGAAGAGGGACTAGAGGCTGGGGGCCAGGGGCTGAGATGGGGTTGGAGAAGAGTCTTGGAGGGGTGTGGGGGGTGAGGCAGGGGAAACAGTTGTGCTTTTAATCAGAGCGATAATGGGTGCCATACGCCACCACCACTGACTTTGTTTTTCCCACACTTCAGCCGAGCAAGAGTCTTTGTGTTGGCCAAGGGATAGCTGTCCATAGTCCCCCACACACCACTACCCCACCACTTGCTCTTAAATACACTTACATCTGTGTATATGAAATGAGGTCCAGAGAGAGAGGGAGAGTGTGTGTGTGTGTGTGTGTGTGTGTGTGTGTGTGTGTGTGTGTGTGTGTGTGTGTGTGTGTGTGTGTGTGTGTGTGTGTGTGTGTGTGTGTGTGTGTGTGTGTGTGTGTGTGTGTGTGTGTGTGTGTGTGTGTGTGTGTGTGTGTGTGTGTGTGTGTGTGTGTGTGTGTGTGTGTGCATGTATGCATGCGAGAGACGGAGAAGCTGATACTTCAAACAGACCCACAATTTAGCTGGCATCGAGAATGTTTACAGCCAAAGTTTGTTTGAAGGTCCCGAACAGTCATTCTGATTCTCATGTAAAATAACCTTTTGAGTGACTAAAATATCATCCATAATATTTTTGGGGATAGAAATGCAAAGAATTTGATGAAAAGTACTTTTTCTCTCGTGGCTAGCTACCAGGAAGTTTGAAAAGACAGGCTGAGTGGTTGGGAGCTTATATTCTTGAGCTCACCTTGACTGACAGCTCTTTGAAATGTCTATGTCAAGAAATATGGATGCAGTGAGCAGTGTTGCAGTAAAATCATCTCATACTAATTTTGTGATACACAAAGCAACTCAAACAACATTGAAAATGCATCAATAATGTACATTTGTTATAGATGGGTTAGCAGACAATGTCACGAAAACGATGTGCAAGCTTCAATGAGGTAGAGTTGTTGTGGTTCTGGATGGCCAAATAGCTACCAACAATGACAAGAAACTGCCATCAAATCAAATCAAACTTTATTTGTCACATGCACCGAACACAACAGGTGTAGACCTTACCGTGAAATGCTTACTTACAAGCTCTTAACCAACAATGCAGTTCAAGAAAGAGTTAAGAAAATATTTACCAAATAACTAAAGTAAAAAATAATAAAAAAGTAACACAATAAAATAACAATAACGAGGCTATATACAGGGGGTACCGGTACCAAGTCAATGTGCGGGGGTACAGGTTAGTCGAGCTAATTTGTAAATAGTCCAGGTGGCCATTTGATTAATTGTTCAGCACTCTTATGGCTTTGGGGTAGAAGCTTTTGGTCCTAGACTTGGCGCTCCGGTACCGCTTGCCGTGCAGTAGCAGAGAGAACAGTCTATGACTTGGGTGACTGGAGTCTTTGACAATTTGTTGGGCTTTGCTCTGACACCACCTAGTATAAAGGTCATGGATGTCAGGAAGCTTGGCCCCAGTGATGTACTGGGCCATACGCACTACCCTCTGTAGCGCCTTACAGTCAGATGCCGAGCAGTTGCCATACCAGGCGGTGATGCAACCGGTCAGGATGCTCTTGATGGTGCAGCTGTAGAATATTTTCAGTCTCCTGAAGGGGGTATGGTAGTGATGTTAAGTTTAATACCGGAGCTACGAGGCATGCCTCGAAGCAGTGTGCCGATGTGTGTATCACTTTATCAGAAGTACGTCATCAATGACATCTGAAGCTTCGTTTGATCACATGCTTTTTCAAACCGTGTGTTGCAAAATGCGAGATCCCACTGATTTTGCCGTGGTTCCGGTGCTTTCTTTGATTCCAATCTGCCTTCAAACACTGACCTCTACTGGACACCGTACTTGCAAATATAGTTTTTTTTCTTTTTTTTACCACCTGACCGGTAGCTTAGCAGATAGAGTAGCGACCTATGGAACATTCAGGAATGTGAGGGTATAAGGTCTAATCCCGTTGAAGGCACACTACTTTGATAAAAAAAAAAAAAAGTGAAACCACACTTACTACACTGTTATTCAAATAATTTGTTTTATTTAATATTGTACAAGCTTCTGTCTTAAGCATCCTAAATAAAGCCGTAGATTCCATTTTTGAAAAACAGTCAACTTCAAGGTAAAAAAAAAGGGAAGCATGATGTAAAATGCAAACCTGGTATTCCAACTAACTACAGGCTACTAAAGCAAACAACTTACCGCTGCACCAGAGAGTCAATAAAAACAGTGACAAAAATGATTTGCCTAGGACAGGGTTCTTCAATTCCGGTCCTGGAGGGCCGAAACACCTCTGTTTTTCATCCTCTCCTTCTAATCAGGGGCTAATTCAGACCTGGGACACCAGGTGAGTGCAATTAACTACCAGGTAGAAATAAAAAACAGAAGTGTTTCAGCCCTCCAGGACCGGAATTGAAGAACCCTGGCCTAGGAACTCACTTGGTGAAGACCACAGAACTGAAACTGAACAAATTCAACAAACATGTCTCTGTCACTAACAAATACAGTCATGGGTGGTAACTCCACAATTCAATCGAAGAGCCAAGGCACACTGGGAATTTTTTGGAGGCGTGGCTTAGTGGGGGCGTTAAATTGAAGCATACCTTACTCCAAAAAACTGCATTTGTATTACTCATATGAAGGTAGTACTACTCACTTCAGCTATTTAAGTTTCTTAACTTACATTTTTTGGGGTAATCAGTTTCCTCAAAATGTTTCAGCAGGCAGAACTTATCCGGTTTTACAGTGTACCTAAAGTGAACAGTTCCATAAGCTGCGTGCAGTCCTATTAAGAGAAATCCTTTGCAGCATTGTTTACAAGTTCAAACACTCAAATGTGAGATGTAATCTACACCTCGATTAGGCTGATAGAAATCCTAATTATTTTGTTTAATGACTTAAAATGTCAGTGTAATTATTTTCTATATAGCCTACATTTTGTCGGTCTGAACTTCTAACGCGAGTGGGACTGGTGTGGCTTCCTGACAATGATCACAAGGGCAGCTGTGCACTGATTTGACAGATCCAAAGCAGTTCCACCCCTGACACTGCCAAAACATCAGCTATGCAGGTGTTGGCTATCGCTGGTTAACACTTGATCTGATTGAATCTAGGTCTTATAGGTCATGAACAGTCAAAATCATGTTTGTCAAGAAATTGGAGGATATTTGGATGAAACCAGATCAAAGTATGATGACCAAAGTATGAAAAATGACTGTTGCTTCTACATTGATAAAGTTTGATCATAAAGTGACCCTCCCCCATGTCAAACACTTGGATTCAGGAGGCGGGATTATTAAGGGGATAGGGTGACATCATCCTAACACTCATTTTAATACACAAATGGTAACATGATATTCTCTTACCTAATTTAAATAAGGACCGCCTTATAACCAACATCGGAGAAGGCGTGTTTGCAGAGGGGTGTGGTTTATATAGCTAGATAGCTACTCTACTGGTGCCAAAATTTGACTGTAGGGTTTCAGCAAATATAATTAAAAGTTTACACTATTCATCTATGGCAAAGATACTTATATGTTTCCCCTTCCATCTTTATCTGATGTTAGCTAGTTTCTGGCTAGCTAGGTCTTCAGCCAGCATGGAAGAAAAGGGGTGAAAAGGTAGTTCAAAACTCAAATGTAAACACCTGGAGTATACTGAACAACATTGGCACTTGGAACCGGGTGCTATGGTCAGATGAGATGAAGATAGAGCTGTTTGGCCACGCACATCAGTGGTGGGTTTGCCCTAGAAAGAAGGCCGCATATGCAGAAAATAACCTCATACCTACTGTAAAATATGGTGGTGGATCTTTAATGTTTTGGGGCTGTTTTGCATCCACTTGTACTGGGGCTCTTTTTAAGGTTAACGGCATCATGAACTCTACCAAGTACCAGGACATTTTAGCCAAAAATCTGGATGCTTCTTCCAGGGGGCTGAATCAAGACAATGACCCTACGCACACATCAACATTCACAAATATATGGTTAATTGACCACAAAACCAACATTTTGCAAAGGCCATATCAGTCTCCGGACTTGTTGTTTGAATAGAAGAGGGCAGTCCATAAGCGCAGACCGAAGGATATCAAGGATATGGAAAGATGTTGTTTGGAGGAATGGTCTAAGATCCCTCACAATGTGTTCTCCAATATCACAATCTCATTAAACATTACATACTGAACAAAAATATAAATGCAACATGCAACAATTTCAAAGATTTTACAGAGTTACAGTTCATATGAGGAAATCAATCAATTGAAATAAGTTAATTATGGCCCTAATCTATGGATTTCACATGACTGGGAATACAGATATGCATCTGTTGGTCACAGATACCTTAAAAGAACTGGGCCTCACAATGGGCCTCAGGATCTCGTCAAGGTATTTCTGTGCATTGAAATTGCCATCGATAAAACGCAATTGTGTTCGTTGTCCTTAGCTTATGCCTGCCCATACCATAACCCCACCATGGGGCACTCTATTCACAACGTTGACATCAGCAAACTGCTCGCCAACATGACGCCTTACACGTGATCTGCGGTTGTGAGGCCTTTTGGACATACTGCAAAATTCACTAAAACAATGTTGGAGGCGGCTTATGGTAGAGAAATGAACGTTACATTCTCTGGTAACAGCTCTTGTGGACATTCCTGCAGTCAGCATGCCAAGTGCACGCACCCTCGAAACTTGAGACATCTGTGGCATTGTGTTGTGTGACAAAACTGCACATTTTAGACTGGTCTTTTATTGTCCCCAGCACAAGATGCACCTGTGTTATGATCATGCTGTTTAATCAGTTTCTTGATATGCCACACCTGTCAGGTAGATGGATTATATTGGCAAAGGAGAAATGCTCACTAACAGGGATGTAAACAAATTTGTGCACAACATTTTAGAGAAATAAGGTTGTGGTGCGCATGAAACATTTCTGGGATCTTTTATTTCAGCTCATGAAACATGGGACCAACACTTTACATGTTGCGTGTATATTTTTGTTCAGTGTGGAAAAAGGATAAGTGCTGTTGTCCTTGCAAAGGGAGGGTGCACAAAGTATTGAAAACAATAATTTACTTATTAAACAAAATGGATTTCTCTGAGCAATTGTAGTACTATACATTTTTTTTTGCATACAAAATAGGTTGGTATTTGCATTATTTATTTTATACAGTCTTTTTGCACATCTTTATCAAGGGTGCCAATAATTTTGGAGGGTACTGTATACGCTATACTGCTGCTATTGTTGTGTGGGCAATATCCTCCCTATACATTTACCTTCTGGTGGTAACACAAAGTCATTACCAATTTCCAGTTAACGCCATCAGCCAGAGATCAAACAGTCCTCTCCTGGAAATATTCACATCCCTGACAAGGCACTTGAGTGGCAGGGTTTGGTAACTGCCTGAGAATCTGTTGGTGGTAGTGGGTACACTGTGAATCTGTTAGTGGTATTGGGTACACGGTGACAGACATCAACAAGGCCCCAGGTCTGAGGTCACTTCCAGGAATTAAGCAGGACATGCACAACACAGAAAGGCATTTTTTTTGTGTGTGTGTGTGTGTGTATATAACTGGAATCTGACCAAACATGCTTCTTTCTCACACCTCTCTATCTCTGATACATAAATAAGGACCCCAGCTAGAGAGAGAGAGTGAGAGAGAGCAAGATCCAGGCAGTAAAGTGGGGAACTGCTGGGGGCTTGTGGTTTGTTTGGTTGAGTGGGGTGCAAACACAGTCATTACCAGGCAGAAGGCCTCCTCTCCTCTGGGTTTTGGGCCTGGCCTAATTGCGTAATAATGTCTGTGCAGTGCATAATGATAAGCCCACAGAGAGGGAGAGAGGGAGCAGGGCTGCCTTGGCCTACATCTGAGGTTAACGACCAGAGAGATGGTAGGGACTGATATCACAGACGCATCTGAAGGAAACACACATACACACATTTCGTAATGTTATGCAAAGTGTGTACTACGTGGTTTTCAGGAAAGGGGTTGGAAAGCAGTTGAGAGCATAGGATGGGTTAGTCACACTCTAACTAATGCTAGGTTGTTTGGTTGACCCAACTGCTGGGTTGCAGGCATTGGGGTCACTTAGCTTGGTTGTTTTCTTTAAAAACTGCTGGGTTATTGATGCTGGGTGCTGGGTTATTGGTGCTGGGTTATTGGTGCTGGGTTATTGAGATATGACCCAGCGGGTCAGATCAGAAGACTGGTGGTGTAGTTTATAGGGGCGTGGCTTTCAGATAGTTATATTTAGCCACCCATGACAGTAAGTGTCATTGCTGTTCATCTGTTCTATTGTGTAGTTAGTACATGTTAAGGTTGAACATTGACACATTTGTAGCTTTAATGAGGCTTACAGAAGCATATGAGTTTTGTTAATCCTGTTGTTAGGGTACAATAAGGTGCTATACTTCATCATAATCTGTTATAAAAAAAATATATTCTAGAAGTGTGTGTAAAAAACAAAACAAATTAAACATTTTATTTGCCGTATGTAAACTTTACATGATGAACAGGAATGACATTTACTCTCACTGGTGGCCAGTAAAAGCTAGCTGAACGCCACAGCCCTAATAAGCCACACCTCCTGAAAATAACATAAGGATTACGTTCAAAAAGACCCAGCTGTTAATCAACCCAGCATGAGTGTAAAAAATACCCAACTGATGGTTAAATTAAACCATGTTTGGGTAATTCCAACAATCCAACTTATTGGGTTATTCATACAACCAAACTGGCTGGGTCAAAATAACCCAGCGTGTGTTCTGTCCAATATTTACCCAGCGCTGGGTTACCAAATAACCCAAATTGGGTTGTTTTTAACCAAGCATTTTTTTAGAGTGCAGTTACCATTTGTTGATGAGAGCTACTCAGTAGATTTAGAGAGATTTGTCAGAAACCATTCACCTTCACACTCTTTGCATGTGACTTCAATTAAGTGCATCTACTTCCGTGTTTTCTATGTGTGAATGATGATTTTTTATGCCATTATCTCCTCATCTAGACTTCATCTTAAAGCTATTGTAAAACAGCTACTGAAAAAACACTAGCTGCAAATGATTCCAGGCCAAGAAGGCCTTCAAGTCCTGTGGAGTCCTCATGGACAGTGTTCCAATGGAACCCTATTCCCTTTATAGTGCATTACTTGTACCAGAGACCATATGGCTCTATGTAGGGAATAAGGTGCCATTTGGGACACAACCATAGAGTCCTCCCAGCACAACCTCAATCCTCCAACTTACTCTTGTTTATTTTTCCATTTAGTGTAGTTTACAGGAGAAGAGTGTTTTAGTCTTTAGCCATTAAAGCTGAGATATTAGTTCAGAAAGCAATGACCTACAGTGTAGGAGACTGTACTATAGAGTCCATTTCATGTGTCAAACGTTTTAGAACACCTACTAATTCAAGGGTTTTTCTTTATTTGTACTATTTTCTACATTGTAGAATAATAGTGAAGACATCAAAACTATGAAATAACACATATGGAATCATGTAGTAAACAAAAAAGTGTAATTTAAAAAAAAATATATTTTATATTTGAGATTCTTCAAATAGCCACCCTTTGCCTTGATGACACCTTTGCACACTCTTGGCATTCTCTCAACCAGCTTCATGAGGTAATCACCTGCAATGCATTTAAATTAGGAGGTGTGCCTTCCTAAAAGTTAAGTTGTGGAATTTATTTCCTTCTTAATGCGTTTGAGCCAATCAGTTGTGTTGTGACAAAGTAGGGGTGGTATACACAAGATAGCCCTATTTGGTAAAAGACCAAGTCCATGTTATGGCAAGAACAGCTCAACTAAGCAAAGAGAAACGACAGTCCATCATTTCTTTAAGACATGAATGTCAGTCAATCCGGAACATTTCAAGAACTTTGAAAGTTTCTTCAAGTGCAGTCGCAAAAACCATCAAGCGCTATGATGAAACTGGCTCTCATGAGGACCGCCACAGGAATGGAAGACCCAGAGTTACCTCTGCTGCAGAGGATAAGTTCATTAGAGATACCAGACTCAGAAATTGCAGCCCAAAAAAATGCTTCATAGAGTTCAAGTAACAGACACATCTCAACATCAACTGTTCAGAGGAAACTGTGTGAATCAGGCCTTCATGGTCGAATTGCTGCAAAGAAACCACTACTAAAGGACACCAATAAGAAGAAGAGACTTGGCTTGGGCCAAGAAACATGATCAATGGACATTAGACCGTTGGAAATTTGTCCTTTGGTCTGGAGTCCAAATTGGAGATTTTTGGTTCCAACCGGCATGGCTTTGTGAGACGCGCTGTGGGTAAACTGATGATTTACGCATGTGCATTTCCCACCGTAAAGCATGGAGGAGTAGGTGTTATGGTGTGTGGGTGCTTTGCTGGTGACACTGTCTGTGATTTATTTAGAATTCATGGCACACTTAACCAGCATGGCTACCACAGCATTCTGCAGCGTTACGACATCCCATCTGGTTTGGGCTTAGTGGGACTATTATTTGTTTTTTCAACAGGACAATGACCCAACACACCTCCAGACTGTGTAAGGGCTATTTTACCAAGAAGGAGAGTGATGGAGTGCTGCACCAGATGACCTGGCCTCCACAATCCCCTGACATCAACCAAATTGAGATGGTTTGGGATGAGTCGGACCGCAGAGTGAAGGAAAAGCAGCCAACAAGTGCTCAGCATATGTGGGAACTCCTTCAAGACTGTTGGAAAAGCATTCCAGGTGAAGCTAGTTGAGAGAATGCCAAGAGTGTGCAAAGCTGTCATCTAGGCAAAGGGTGGCTATTTGAAGAATCTCAAATATAAAATATATTTTGATTTGTTTAACACTTTATTGTTTACTACATGATTCCATATGTGTTATTTCATAGTTTTGATGTCTTCACTATTATTCTACAATGTAGAAAATAGTAAAAATAAAGAAAAACCCTTGATGTGTTCTAAAATGTTTGACCGGTAGTGTATGTACTCTATGTGTGTGTGTGTGTGTGTGTGTGTGTGTGTGTGTGTGTGTGTGTGTGTGTGTGTGTGTGTGTGTGTGTGTGTGTGTGTGTGTGTGTGTGTGTGTGTGTGTGTGTGTGTGTGTGTGTGTGTGTGTGTGTGTGTGTGTGTGTGTGTGTGTGTGTGTGTGTGTGTGTGTGTGTGTGTGTGTGTGTGTGTGTGTGTGTGTGTGTGTGTGTGTGTGGGGGGGGGGCATCCATGCATGTTTGTGTTGTTTGTATGTGTTCATGCATGCATATGTGCATTTGTGTGAATGCGTGTGTAGTGGGTCTCCCAAATTTAAGAGACCTTGAAGTCATCTGTCAATTTAAAATACATAAACAAATCAACTTTGATCAGCATTCTCCACAGTGCACTCTCAGCTATATTAGGAAGTGCAGATAGGGGAAAGAGAGCATTTGCATTGACCCAGTGGCGTGTTAGGTATAAAATCTCACGATTTCATGTTAACATTGCTTATGATACCTAGCCAAAAATAATTATGAAGAAAGGCGGTTAGCTTTAAATGTGAAAATCAAAAATAAATCCATCATGTTAAAGTATTTCAGCAGCAAATCAGCATCATTAAGGTAGAAATAACCTAGCCTCTAAGAGTGCATCCCAAATGGCACTCTTGCACTACTTTTGACCAGAGTGCTATGGGCACTATGTAGGGAATAGTGCACTATATAGGGAATAGGCTGCAAATTGTATGTCATCAAGAGTCTACACGAGAAGCATGTGAGCGCTATACGACTGGGGAAATAGCTGTGTTATGGTGTCAGAGCCCTACTTCAGGAGCATAGGGCACTCATAACAGCTGCCTTGACTTAAGAACACATGACTGACGGTATGCACTAAAGCAATTGTTTTACTATCGTCTGCTTTGTTTTCATATTAAAATACCACATCATAGAAAGTAGTTCCCCTTATGCGAAAGCATAATTATAGCTGAGTTAAATGCTTTCATTTTTAATAGGAACAATGTTCAATAGGTTTTTAAAGTGCACAGGGCTAGAGCAGGGTTTGATTTAAAATGGTTAGGCCTAGCGAGCTATAGTTGTGTTTCCCTTTTCATAAAATTTAGTTGTATTTCTGGGAGGCTGTTCAAAGCTTCATTAAGTTCCCTCTCATACACTGAGACGTCTTAACTCACTAATGGTTTACCCCCTGCCTGAGAGAAAAAAGACGAACTGGTGCCTCTTTCCTCCCCAGATATCATAGGGCTCTGGTCAAAAGTAGTGCACTATGTAAGCCCTAGTAGGGAATAGGGTGTGTCCCGGCAGTCCACAGCATTACATAGCAGCACATAGCAGTGGTGGCCACAGTGGCGTAAGACCTTCAGCAGCAGCAGCCTTCTCACATTCTCCTAAATGTTAGCCACTGGAATAAACACCCAGCGGAGTCCCTGGCACTTGTTCAGGACCGGATTACTGCTCTTTCTCCAAGCAATGAGCTTTACCCCAAACCTCAGAGCATGCGGCACGCCACCCTACAGGCACTGTTTACACTACTACTGCTGCTTCCCCTCCTTCAGGGCACAGAGAGGGGGGGGGATTAAGACACCCAGCACCAAAGCGAACTCACACAAAGTTTCCGTTGACAGTGTTCTATACCTTCCAGTCGGTCAGCGATCAAATTCGATTTCAAGCTCGGAGCTGGAGACGCTCGTTGGCAGGCGTTGCTGAAGACACAGGGATGAGGGAGATTACTCTGGTAATACGGAGAGTCTCGGGCTGGGCCTGGAGTGGGCGCCGCTGCCTTCGTCTCTCCCCTCCGCTGACCTAATTGATACCAAACGTCTGTCTTTGGCCAACGCTTACACACACACACACACACACAGAGTCATTAAAACTTTTTCTTGGCCACTTCTGTTTACTTAAAGGGATACTTCAGGATTTTGGCAATGAGGCCCGTTATCTACTTCCCCAGAGTCAGATGAACTTGGGGATACCATTTTTATGTCTCTGTGTCCAGTATGAAGGAAGTTAGAGGTAGTTTTGCAAGCCAGTGCTAACTAGCGTTAGCGCAATGACTGCATACCCATAGACTTCCAGTCATTGCGCTAACGCTATTAAGCAATTGAGCTAACGGTAGTTAGCAACTTCCTTCATACTGGACACAGAGACATAAAAATGGTATCCACAAAGTATCCCTTTAAAAAGCAATCGCAAAGTTCCTTATTAATCAACACCAACAGAGTGGTGATGTCACCAGAGACAAATTCTTATTCTTGCTGTAACCCATATCAGAGAGCCCCGACACAGCTGCTTTAAATAGACACAATTAGAACCAAGACTCTCCCTCTCCCTGCCAAAGAGTATCACAATGCTTTCATTAGTTTGTCATTTTGAATTTCCAGAGATGGCCGCCAACAGATTACTCCTGACACATTCCTGTAAACTGTAAAAGATGCATTGAGCCCAGCAAGCTTTCCAGGCTTTACAAGCACTGCCAGTCTCCTCCTGGCAGACCAACTTCCTGGGCTTCTAGTGCCAGGAAAGAGATACGCACAGCAAATTGGCCAGTGTTCATTTTTCAGTGTAACATTTTTAACACTCAGTGGTGTAAACGAACCCCCAGTGTTGGTGTTAATAACCAGAGTTATTGTTTTTACACTGTGGTGAGTAAAACAGTCCCATCAAAACCACACCCATCGTTATTATATTTCCGAGCATGTTCTACTGCAGGTAGATTTTTCTGGATGGTTTCTGTGTTTTTGTGTGTGCATTTATTGATTAATGTTATGATACACAAAGATAAATAACATACATTTTTCTAAACTAACCCAATCAGTTAGTTAGATTTATTGCACCCGTTAATGAAATGGTTGTTCCGGTTTAAATGGTTTAAGTAGGGTTTCTTCTGAAGTCTCCTAACCCTGACAGTCATTCTGAATGCAGGTTGCAGGTGAATAAAAATTCCAAATGTTGGCTATTCTAACTCTGGCTGTATTCAAAATAGGAATTACACATCACTTTGCAATCCACCATAAGGTGACTTCCAGGCCTGATGAGGCCTGTAAACCAGGAGTTTCCTAACACCACTGTGTTACGGTAAAACTAGGCCTATATGTAATACACTGCTCAAAAAAGGGAACACTTAAACAACACAATGTAACTCCAAGTCAATCACACTTCTGTGAAATCAAACTGTCCACTTAGGAAGCAACACTGATTGACAATAAATGTCACATGCTGTTGTGCAAATGGAATAGACAACAGGTGGAAATTATAGGCAATTAGCAAGACACCCCCAATAAAGTAGTGGTTCTGCAGGTGGTGACCACAGACCACTTCTCAGTTCCTATGCTTCCTGGCTGATGTTTTGGTCACTTTTGAATGCTGGTGGTGCTTTCACTCTAGTGGTAGCATGAGACGGAGTCTACAACCCACACTCCATGAGGGTGGTATGAGGGCCCGACTTCCACAGGTGGGGGTTGTGCTTACAGCCCAACACCGTGCAGGACGTTTGGCATTTGCCAGAGAACACCAAGATTGGCAAATTCGCCACTGGCGCCCTGTGCTCTTCACAGATGAAAGCAGGTTCACACTGAGCACATGTGACAGACGTGACAGAGTCTGGAGACGCCGTGGAGAACGTTCTGCTGCCTGCAACATCCTCCAGCATGACCAGTTTGGCGGTGGGTCAGTCATGGTGTGGGGTGGCATTTCTTTGGGGGGCCTCCATGTGCTCACCAGAGGTAGCCTGACTGCCATTAGGTACCGAGATGAGATCCTCAGACCCCTTGTGAGACCATATGCTGGTGCGGTTGGCCCTGGGTTCCTCCTAATGCAAGACAATGCTAGACCTCATGTGGCTGGAGTGTGTCAGCAGTTCCTGCAAGAGGAAGGCATTGATGCTATGGACTGGCCCGCCCGTTCCCCAGACCTGAATCCAATTGAGCACATCTGGGACGTCATGTCTCGCTCCATCCACCAACGCCACGTTGCACCACAGACTGTCCAGGAGTTGGCGGATGCTTTAGTCCAGGTCTGGGAGGAGATCCCTCAGGAGACCATCCGCCACCTCATCAGGAGCATGCCCAGGCGTTGTAGGGAGGTCATACAGGTACGTGGAGGCCACACACACTACTGAGCCTCATTTTGACGTGTTTTAAGGACATTACATCAAAGTAGGATCAGCCCGTAGTGTGGTTTTCCACTTTAATTTTGAGTGTGACTCCAAATCCAGACCTCCATAGGTTGATAATTTTGATTTCCATTGATAATTTTTGTGTGATTTTGTTGTCAGCACATTCATCTATGTAAAGAAAAAAGTTTTTAATAAAATTATTTCATTCATTCAGATCTAGGATGTGTTATTTTAGTGTTCCCATTATTTTTTTGAGCAGTGTATATTGTCATAAAATATAATTATAACAATCACACAGAAACTCACTTGGTGAAAGCCACAACGATTTCAACAATCATGTCTCTTGTACTAACAAATACAGTCATGGGTGTTAAATCTAGAATTTACTCAAAAAGAAAGGGCACTCTTAAAAATATGCAAATTAGGCTTTACATCACACAGCGTTAAGCTAGAGATATCTGAAGTGTATATGGAGACTGTTTAATGCCAAAAAGTAAGGGGTTAACCCTCTGGAGTCTAAGCCCTGTCTAAGACGGGGGTGGGGGTGGGGGTGGGGGTAGGGGGAGTGGGGGGATTCTAGGCCAAACCGCTCGGACACTACAGACGTTTTTGTGAGAAGACCGATTTTCAGGCTGTCTCATAGTCTGACAAACACTGCAGTGTTTGCGGTGGATTGAGATGCAGCCCATGCAAAACTGATGTCTCTAGCACAGACAGATTTTGATGGGGATTTTTTAAAGTATTTTAATTAGATTTCTGCGGGGAAAGGAAATTGTAGGCTAAGGTTAAATACATGTAAAAAAATATGTATATGTTTCCTGATCTTTCTTATACCTCTCAGATATAGGACAAACACTTCAGAATACATTTTCTTTAGTTTTTTGGGGGGGACTATATGTTGTTCCATGTAGTGCATCTGTTATTCAATGTGTTTGTATGGGCTAATAGCAGTAAGGCAATATACTAATTTTATTCAAATAATTGTTGTATATATTGTTTTGAGTCTTCAAATTTAAATTAAATATCAAATTGATCCTTGGTATGACCTCCTTATAACAATTCCATATAGCTTAGTACTGGACAGTACTTCTCAACAGTGAGGAAAATGTATATGTGTATAAGTGAATAATTTATTAACTGTAGTGCAAAGAGATTGCCTTAAACCTGAAGATTATCTGCAATACTGGATACCTGCCAATATTCATTGCAAAATCTGTACCAGCTGTGAGCTAAAGGTGCATTGATCTATTGAACAGCACACTCCTCCTCCTCCTCCTCCTCCTCCTCCTCCTACTCCTACTCCTCTTCCTTTCAACACCACTTCTACTACAACTACTACTACAGCTACTGAAACAAAGACAGAAACAAATCACTATTGGAAGACATAATATGTGTGTTTGATGTAATATTCCCCATAGATCACATCAACAGCCCTGTTTGTGATTGATGACCACAGATAGAGAATGTGGATGTGTCCCATATGGCACCCTATTCCATATATAGTGCACTACTTTCGACCAGAGCCCTATGGGCCCAGGTTAAAATTAGTGCACTATGAAGGGAATAGGTTGCCTTTTGGGGCGCAGACAGAGAGTCGATCACTTGTCTCCTCCAGACCACACATTGGAGTCGTGAACCCTATAGTTTCCACGGCCGCGGACTTCTGTTGGACTCAAGGGTCAATCGATCGTTTTGATTCATGTTGGGGCCCAATCAGAGATAAAAAAAGGCCCTCTGGCATTACAAAAGGTTGCTGGGAGTGATCACATAGCTGGTCTGAATGGGATTTCCACTGGTTTTTAGTGTGTGTGCATGTGTTTGTTTTCAAAAGGGAGAGGCCGGCGCACAGGTTTCAGCCACAAGCTTTTGTTCTCAAAGTTCAAGGTATTGTTCAATACATTATTGCAGCAGGTTGAACATCGAAGTCCAACTCACTGCAAAGAAGACAGAATTCTTCTTGAAATTCAGATGATGTTGCTTGCATTGTTTACGTTACAGATTTCGAAAAGTAGTTCCCCAGCTAGCTCATTTGGTTCCTTGGTAGTTGTGGGAATGTACACTTTTGTTTTCCCACTGGTTCTGGGAAAGAAGCCATATGTTTCCTGACTGGTGAAATTGAACGTTTTTAAAACATTCTGAGAACGGAAGTGAACATTTCTTTTGGGTTGCAGGGAGGTTCTGACAATGTTTTACTATGGTTCCCTGAAAGTTTTCCTGGGAGGTTTAATTAACGCTCAGAAAAAAAAAAAGTAGGTTATTTGAAGGTAATTAAATTACGTTCTGAGAACATGTTTCAATAAGACTTTTAATAACACTGCTAGCTTAGGTCAACTGTTTGGAACTCCAAGCACAGACAGGACACATTGAAATTCATTTGCTTAAGCATTAATCATGCAAACACATTCCTTTTTTATTGCGGCACAGCGTCAGTAAGATTCAAACCTATGATCTTCTGTTCTCTATTCATAGAATTAGTCCACTGCGCCACCAGAATAGAGCTAGCGTGTAGTTTAAAAAAAAACTCATACAAAGCTGTTCATTTTAGTACTGTGTATGGAAACCATAGAGAAAGATAGAGGACTCATCTTTATATATGTGCCATTATAGCATCTTGACAGCATGGGCAGCGCCATTGAGACTACAACCCATAGGAATAACCACCTATTTGACTACTTGACTACTTTAAAATGGTGGATGATGGCAATGTCCAATAGCAATGGCAATGTCCATGCTAAAACGGGATATATAAACTACATGGCCAAAAGGATGTGGACACCCCTTCAAATGAGTGGATTCAAGTATTTCAGCTACACCCGTTGCTGACAGGTGTATAAAATCGAGCACACAGCCATGCAATCTCCATAGACAAACATTGGCAGTAGAATGGCCCATACTGAAGAGCCCAGTGAGTTTCAACGTGGCACCGTCATAGGATATCACCTTTCCAACAAGTCAGTTTGTCAAATTTCTGCCCTGCTAGAGCTGCCCCGGTCAACTGTAAATGCTGTTATTGTGAAGTGGAAACGTCTAGGATCACACAAGCTCACAGAACGGGACTGCCGAGTGCTGAAGCGCGTAGCGTGTAAAACTTGTCTGTCCTTGTTTGCAACACTCACTACTGAGTTCCAAACTGCCTCTTGAAGTAACGTCAGCATAAGAACTGTTCGTCGGGAGCTTCATGAAATGGGTTTCAATGGCCGAGCAGCCGCACCAAGCCTAAGATCACCATGCACAATGCCAAGCGTTGGCTGGAGTGGTTTAAAGCTCGCCGCCATTGGACTCTGGAGCTGTGGAAATGCGTTCTCTGGAGTGATTAATCACGCATCACCATCTGGCAGTCCGACGGACTAATCTGGGTTTTGCCCGACCTCACTTATGCTCTTCTGGCTGAATGGAAGCATGTCCCCGCAGCAATGTTCCAACATCTAGTGGAAAACCTTCTCAGAAGAGTGGAGGCTGTTATAGCAGCAAAGGGGGGACCAACTCCATATTAATGTCCATGATTTTGGAATTAAATGTTATACAAGCAGGTATCCACATATTCAACGGATGTTGCGCATTCGTAAATTCATCAGTTATTCTGCGCTCTGGCACACTCAGACAAGAGTGCTCTGAAACTGGACTAGATAGCCAGAGTGAATTTACGAACACACCCATAACACGATAGAGGATCGAGTGAGTTTTGTTGATGCTGAGAACGGAATGTATATGTTTTTAAATAACATTCTTAGAACGTTTTTGTACGTTACTAATCTTTTCTTGTAGTTTTTATGGAAAGTTTTCTTAATGTTCTGAGAACATGACTTTAAATAGAACCATGAGGAAACGTTTAGGAAACATTTAGCTGAAGTACTAACTTTCCCACAGAAGAAAGTTGTTTCTTAATGTTCTCAGAACTTTTTGAGAACAATATTTAAAATTGAACCATGAGGAAACCTGTAAAAAATGTTATGATGAAGTATTGAAATGCCTATCTAAGAAACATATGGTTCTCAGAACATTATGTGCTAGTTGGGTATCCTGCACCATTCACAGAACTTTGTGGGAAGGTTGTATGTGAAATAACCATTGGACAACCACACTCTCACCAAGATTTAAGAAACATATGGTTCTCAGAACGTTATGTGCTAGCTGGGTCTTAGTAAAGAAACAAGAAGGCCCGCACACTCTTTAAGCTCCAAATTCACCGCTTTATTGAAAAAGTTTTGATTCTAAACGGATCTTGACATGATGAAGATCCATTTCGGATCAAAACGTTGTCAATAAAGCGGTGAATTGGGAGCTTAAAGAGTGTGTGGGCCTTCTTGTTCTTAACTAAGACCCAGCTAGCACATAACATTCTGAGAACCATATGTTTCTTAGCCCAGCACCTATGTTTTTAAGGATGTGCGTATGACCACAAACTTTTCTCTAGCTGGGTGTTAACCAAGAGAAATTAAACTCACCTGTGCCAACAGAAAATAATTGAGTCCTTAAATGAAAGCTACGCCAACATCCAACATACCTTCCAAACTAAAGATTAACTACTTATCTTCTCCATTCATCCTCCATAAGACTCCACATAATACATCATGTGTATATATACACAAGTATCGTTTTAATAACCCACAAGCTCACATACATATTCACCACATCCAGTCCATTAAGTTCTGGTGCTGTGGGATCGAACCCCGGAGTCTAAATGATCAGGCTCCCACCATGTCATTAGGGCAAAGCAGGAGGACCCCATGAAAGCTCTGCCAAAAACTATCCTTGAAGACGAAGGGAAAGAAAGGAGGTGTATTGATCTGTCTGTCCACGGATATGATAGTTAAGCTGGGTACTGAGAGAGGGAGAGCCCCCGGATCCATATCTCAAAGACTTTAATCCATGGCTCTATACTGCTGGATTGGCCTTCACCTTAACCTCCTGACAACTGCTCCAGCAGATCAGCCATGGAAATGTTATTCTTCTCACAATCTCTCATCCTCATCTTCTTCTTCATCCCTCTCTTACTCTCTCTCCCTCCCTCTTTCTTATTTTTTTCTGTCTTTCGTACTTTCTCATATATATGGTGGTTAATAACAGACTGTTCCCATCTGAATTACAGTGTCAAAGCTGAAATAATACTGATCATTCATTTTCATCCGTTTTCAAAGTTCTCATCCTCCTCGCTCTTCTTAAAGTTGGGAACTTCAGTAGCATAGCTTAGCTTTATAGCTGGTGACTTAAACAGAAATTATATGTTGATGATGTCAAATTAAATATGATATGAAATGTCATTGTTTATCACGCATACACCCCTCCCCCCACACACACTCTCCACTGATGTGAGCCTACATTGAGCTATCCCCCCATTGAGCCGACACACACACACACCCTCACACACACACTCCTGGCCAGCCATTCCTCTCCTCTCCGATGCTTTGCTGGTCTGTGTATTGGGGTCTCTGGCAGATGCTGAATTTGCGTCCAGAGCCTTGTGGTCCAGGGCCAGTGGGCTGGGGCGGGCTAATAGTATTTACAAAAAAACAAGGAATTAATCATCTCTGTAATGACTCAAACAAGCCAGAATTACCCAGAACAACCCGGAACAGCCCCAAATAATCTGGAACCACCCGGAACAGCCCTGAACAACCCAGAACCAACCGGAACCACACGGAACAGCCCGGAACAACTCAGAACCTGGAACAGCCCTGAACAACCTGAAACCACCTGGAACAGCGCTGAATAATCCATAACAACCCAGAACAGCTCTGAACAACCCGGAACAACTCAGAACAACCCAGAATAACCCGGAACAACCCAGAACAACTCAGAACCACCCTGAACAACCCAGAACCACCCGGAACAGCCCTGAACAATCCGGAACAACCCGTGACAACACGGAACATCCCAGAACAGCCCTGAACCACCCGAACAACCCAGAACTACGCAGAACAACCTGAAACCACCCGGCACAACCTGGAACAAACCAGAACAACCCAGGACAACCCAGCACCACCCGGGACACCAGCCAGACGATCCAAAACCACACAGCCCTGAACAGTGGAGGCTGGTGGGAGGAGTTATAGGAGGACTGGCTCATTGTTGTAGAAATAATAAAAGGAACCGTATCAAACACATCAAAGATATGGAAACCACATGTTTGACTCTGTTCCATTTATTCCATTCCATCCGGTACAATGAGCCAGTCCTCCTATAGCTCCTCCCATCATCCTCCACTGGCCCTGAGATCCTGAGAGATACCTGAGAGCTCACAGCCTTCTCCCTGCAAGCAGTGAAGATGTTTCTGGACAGGGAAAGGGTGTCTAGTTTGTTGTAGTTTATTGGAGAAAGTGCTCAATCTAAATCAAAAACTGGTATTGTCATATGTGTTCAATACTTTTCTGACCTCAACGAGACATCCTGAATAAATAAAGGTTAAAAAAGGGGTGAAAAGACAACTATTGTCAGTAAAATAATTAGGTATATTTGGTCATGTGAGTCATATGTGTTGCACTATAGGAAACCCTACATTTGCTTTCTGCTCAGGGAGAGTGATCAGTCTAGCCTGACCGGGAGAGCCCATTGAAAAATGTATTCAAAACCCCATTGACATGTTTACTGTGGCGGCTAATATATTCTTAAGTCACGTGAGGTCATCATTAGTGGAACTGGCCCTCTATATAGCTTATTTAAATTTTTCGTATGTTTTTTGTTGTACTTGACTTTTTATAAATGTTTTATAGTACTACTGATATTGATTACTGCATTGTTGGGAAAGAACAAGCAAGAAATACATTTCACTGTATCAGCCAAAGAAGATGGAAGTCCCACCCAGTTGACTACATTAAAATGGTGGAAGTCCTCAATGGCTCTGCCCATGCTAATAATGCCTTTTGACCACTAGAGGCCTCTATCATTATCTATGCCAGTGACACTGATAGGGGTCAGAGGTTAGAGGTCAGATACACAGCCATCAGAGGACTTCCTGGGTCTATGTGCCTGTCTGGTCACCAGAGATAACCTCTTATTTGCCTGTCTGGTCACAGAATGTTGACCTTTCTTTGTCTGGGAATTCCAGAATGAGAATCCTTTGAATCTTAGAATGGTATGAATAACCACAGCCAGAGCCATATACACTGAGTATACAAAACAATAAGAACACCTGCTCTTTCCACGACAGACTGCCCAGGGGAATCCAGGTGAAAGCTATGATCCCTTATTGGTGTCACTTGCTACAATTACAGTTCAACGTTCAACACCATAGTGCTCACAAAGCTCATCACTAAGCTAAGGACCCTGGGACTAAACACCCAGGTGGTAATGTTAGGCAACAACACATCTGCCACGCTGATCCTCAACACGGGGGCCGCTCAGGGGTGCGTGCTTAGTCCCTTCCTGTACTCACTGTTCACACATGACTGCGTGGCCAAGCACGACTCCAACACCTTCATTAAGTTTGCTGACGACACAACGGTGATTGGCCTGATCACCGACAACATTGAGACAGCCTATTGGGAGGAGGTCAGAGACCTGGCAGTGTGGTGCCAGGACAACAACCTCTCCCTCAATGTGAGCAAGACAAAGGACATGATCGTGGACTACAGGAAAAGGAGGGCCGAACACGCCCCCATTCACATCGACGGGGCTGTAGTGGAGCGGGTCCACATCACCAACAAACTATCATGGTCCAAACACACCAAGAAAGTCGTGAAGAGGGCACGACAATGCCTTTTCCCCCCTCAGCAGACTGAAAAGATTTGGCATGGGTCCCCAGATCCTCAAAAAGTTCTACAGCTGCACCATCGAGAGCATCCTGACCGGTTGCATCACTGCCTGGTATGGCAACTGCTCTGCATCTGACCGTAAGGCGCTACAGAGTGTAGTGCGTACGGCCCAGTACATCACTGGCGCCAAGCTTCCTGCCATCCAGGACCTATATACTAGGCGGTGTTAGAGGAAGGCCCAAAAAATGGTCAACGACTCCAGCTACCCTAGTCATAGACTGTTCTCTCTGCTACCGCACGGCAAGCTGTACCGGAGCACCAAGTCTAGGTCCACAAGGCTCCTTAACAGCTTCTACCCCCAAGCCATAAGACTACTGAACAATTAATAAAATTGCCACCTGGACTATTTGCATTGACTCGGTACCGGTACCCCCTGTATATAGCCTCATTATTGTTATTTTATTGTGTTACTTTTTTTATATACATATTTTTTTACTTTAGTTTATTTAGTAAATATTTTCTTAACTCTATTTTCTTAAAACTGCATTGTTGGTTAAGGGCTTGTAAGTAAGCAGTAAGGTCTACACCTGTTGTATTTGGCACATGTGACAAATAAAAATTGATTTGATTTGATTTTTAATCCACTTCAATAAGTGTAGATGAAGTGGAGGAGAAAGATTAAAGAAGGATTGTTACGCCTTGAGAGAATTGAGACATGGATTGTGTATGTATTCAGAGGGTGAATGGGCAAAATATTTAGTGCCTTTGAACGGGGTATGGTAGTAGGTGCCAGGTGCAGCGGTTTGTGTCAAGAACTGCAACGCTGCTAGGTTTTACTCACTCAACAATTTCCCATGTGTATCAAGAATGGTCCACCAGCCAAAGGACATCCAGCCAACTGCCATGTTCGCGCCTTTACTCTCAAAATGTTAGTGATGCAACAATATGAGAGCGCCTCCGACAATTCCCTATGAAATGACCCTCAGTAAACAAGCAAAACAGAGCAGCGAATTTAACAGACATTTTTATTGATTAGCATTCGGGATAATGTGTATCCAAGTCTGTATTGTGTTGTGGTGTCAACAAATTGCATATCTGTTTTCACTGGACATCGTCATAGGTTTGAAAACTATCAGAAAGAAACACCAGAACGCAGTTAGCAACTGCTATGGAGGAGAGAGTGGCGCTCTCGGAATGTTCAGACAGAAAGCGTATTGGCCAGGGACGGCTTGTTCAATAGGGCGATATGGGCGACGCACTGCCAAACGGGAAAAGGAAGGGATTTTTTTTCTAATCAATTATATCACGGCAACAGCAGTTATCAGTGTTCACGTCTGATCTGCCAGCCACTAAATGTCAAATCAGGCTAAAGTCGTGCTTCAAATGGCCCCGCTTGCTTTTTGGGGCGATTTCAGTCAAGTTGAAAATCGGCCAGAAGTCTCTCATAGCCTGTCATGTAAAATCTATTTTTTCACATTTCAAAGCTTTCAATACATTCTCTATGGGTGTCTGTGGGCTTGCACTTACGCGCTTTCGTCATACGTGACGTAACGTTGAACGTAACTAAGACAATGGCGGCTAGAAGCGTCTCTGTTGCGACCTGCAGTGCGGCGTTATTTTATGTTTTTAATTTGTAGACTTAGTTTACAAACATTCGCCAACCATGGATTTCCAGTGGTTGGTTTTGGACTGATCTTGTTGATCGTGTACATACCCGCTACTGAACGGACTAAATAATGAAAACGCTGCTGGCAGCTGAATCCCAATACAGCTGGGAGACTTGGCTGGATGAGTCCCGGACAGAGAAGTGGAGCCGGCCACCTTCACCCTGGTCAGAGCGGACCGCGATCCTGGTAAGAGAGCGACTCTGTACCCGACATTGCTTTCTGTGTCATTGCGACCTTACTATCAATTCAATTCAATTTAAGGGCTTTATTGGCATGGGAAACGTGTGTTAACATTGCCAAAGCAAGGGAAGTAGATAGTAAACAAAAGTGAAATAAACAATAAATATTAACAGTAAACATTACACTCAGAAGTTTCAAAAGAATAAAGACATTTCAAATGTCATATTATGTATATATACAGTGTTGTTACAATGTGCAAATAGTTAAAGTACAAATGGGAAAATAAATAAACATAAATATGGGTTGTATTTACAATGGTGTTTGTTCTTCACTGGTTGCCCCTTTCTTGTGGCAACAGGTCACAAATCTTGCAGCTGTGATGGCACACTGTGGTTTTTCACCCAGTAGATAAGGGAGTTTATCAAAATTGGGTTTGTTTTCGAATTCTTTGTGGATCGCTGTAATCTGAGGGAAATATGTGTCTCTAATATGGTCATACATTTGGCAGGAGGTTAGGAAGTGCAGCTCAGTTTCCACCTCATTTTGTGGGCAGTGTGCACATAGCCTGTCTTCTCTTGAGAGCCAGGTCTGCCTACGGCGGCCTTCTCAATAGCAAGGCTATGGTCACTGAGTCTGTACATAGTCAAAGCTTTCATTAAGTTTGAGTCAGTCACAGTGGTCAGGTATTCTGCCACTGTGTACTCTCTGTTTAGGGCCAAATAGCATTCTAGTTTGCTCTGTTTTTTTGTTTGTTCTTTCCAATGTGTCAAGTAATTCTCTTTTGTTTTCTCATGATTTGGTTGGGTCTAATTGTGTTGTTGTTGTTGTTGTTGTTGTTGTCCTGGGGCGTGTGGGGTCTGTTTGTGTTTGTGAACAGAGGCCCAGGACAAGCTACTTAGGGGACTCTTCTCCAAGTTCATCTCTCTGTAGGTGATGGCTTTGTTATGGAAGGTTTGGGAATCGCTTCCTTTTAAGTGGTTACTATCTGTCCTGTGAGTTCCCCCAATTGTTTGTTACCGTTGTGTACTGTTGATAATCACACGTTTACTGGAGAACTGAGACCAAGTAGAGACTTTGGACAGGGTGGATATGGTATAATAAAGGCAGTTTATTCAGAGGTAAAGATATCTGGAATCGCGTGCACGGACTCGTGCACGTGTGTAGGTCACCTAAATCATCAGAAAAATTGCCCCTCCTGAGAATTTTTTCAGGAGCCGCCACTGGTATTGGCCCAACTCTCTATTGGACCCTGACCATAGCTGTTGAGTTTTTTATATTGGTGATTCACCATTTAGAGAATGGTGTTTCAGTCAAAAATGGGTATCTTTCATTTGCAATGAGGAATCATGTTTCGAAATGGTATTTCCTTTGTGGAGCAATGAGAATGCAATGAGAACAAGTGAAAAGTATCAGTTTGAGTCATACAGAGTAAAAGGGACCCATTGAAAATGGAGTGATCAAAAGGGTCTTTAGTGATCAGTAAAGGATTACACATCCATCTGCAGGGGCTAGTTAAGACAAAGTAATGTTCAAAGCCACACATATCAATCTATATATGTTCATAAATCCAGTTTAATTTAGAAAAGGTCCTATACTCTCCCTGTTCTTCACTATACATACTAATAGACAACTGCAAAGTGGTGACTGCATTTATTGTGACAATTTGATAGCGTGGCCCTTTGCCTTTTTTCCCGAATGGCATTTATACCAATAACAATCAGCAATCAAAAATTGGGAGTTGACTCAATATGTGTTATGAAGTCACTGAGATTGTATTTTGACCGTTAGTGCTGTGGTAGTGTTAGCTTCAAGGTGAATGTAGCCTGTAGTTTATAAGCTTTCCGCTTGTGATCTCTATCTTAAATAGCAATTTCATCCCACGGTCACGAGTTCATCCTAGCGCAGAGTCTATTTGTCTGTGAGGGGTGAGGGAATGTATGATCATGTGTGAATGCGTCCCTACATTTGTGCACATGCGTGTCTGTCCAAGTGTGTCTGTCCATGTGTCTGCCCAAGTGAGTGTGTGTGTGTGTGTGAGATGGGGGGTAGACAGTCAGTCCCGTAGGTTTCAGGGCTCTTGCTCCATTCTCCTCCCCTTTCCAGCAGACCCCCAGACATGACCCTCTTTGACCCCCCTGATGCACATCAAATCTGGGGTCTGGGATCCCTGCCTCCCCCTGCCTTCCTGGCTCTCTGGTTCCTCTGATGTGAATAGGAGATGGTTGAAGGGAGGATGGGGGGGTGCTGCTTAAAATTGCGGTGCATATGCCGGGCTGTGTAATGGCCTGGGGGGTCTCTCCCCAGCGAGGACAGAACAAATGAACAATTCATCATCCGCAGCTGTCCGACGGACTCAGGTGACTGACTGGCTGACTGACTGAACAAACCCCAACTCCACCACCACAGAAACATTGGTGTTTGGGCTTGGGGTCTTGGGGGGACCTCAACATGGCAGGGTAGATGGGTGGAGTGGGAGAATGGGTCTTTAATCAACGGACACATGCTAATTGGTTGGTTGGCCTGAAAAGATTAGAGGACACACAGAGAGTGAACCAGGGGCACATTTAGGCAATGTGCCCAATGGGCCCTGGTCAAAAGTAATGCACTAAATAGGGAATAGGGTGTCATTTGGGACATAGCTTAATCTCCAGATTAATAACATAATGGAAATTATATCAATTACCTCATGCAGGCCCCCTACCTGAGGCTTTAATAGGTGAGAGGGGCTGCTTTGCCTGTCTTCCCCACCGCGATCACACCTCTCTCCACACCTCTCCCCACACCCCTCCCCACACCCCGGACCCCAACGTATTCTCACTCGCAAATGTGGCATTGACGCCCAAACCGCGCCAACGCTTCACTCCCACCTATGGCGAGCACCGACACTCTCCATTCCCTCCTCTCAGAGACAGATGGGAGGCACAGAGGTGTGGTACAGAGATCTGGAAGAAAGAGAACAATAGAAATAACGGAAGAGATGGAGGGATGTATGAAAAAGAGTGTGAGAGAAAAAAGGCAAGAGACTACATTATGTTGTGTCACTGTCCCAATGTGCTCTCATTATGGTATATGGATGTAACATCAAGTTGTTTCAACATGCTATATACATATACAGTAGCTTGTGTATGATGAGTATGTATAGCCACACATACAGTGAGGGAAAAAAGTATTTGAGCCCCTGCTGATTTTGTATGTTTGATATCTGACAAAGAAATTATCAGTCAATAATTTTAATGGTAGGTTTATTTGAACAGTGAGAGACAGAATAACAACAAAAAAATCCAGAAAAACGCATGTAAAAACTGTTATAAATTGATTTGCATTTTAATGAGGGAAATAAGAATTTGACCCCCTCTCAATCAGAAAGATTTCTGGCTCCCAGGTGTCTTTTATACAGGTAACGAGCTAAGATTAGGAGCACACTCTTAAAGGGAGTGCTCCTAATCTTAGCTTGTTATCTGTATAAAAGACACCTGTCCACAGAAGCAATCAATCAATCAGATTCCAAACTCTCCACCATGGTCAAGACCAAAGAGCTCTCCAAGGATGTCAGGGACAAGATTGTAGACCTACACAAGGCTGGAATGGGCTACAAGACCATCGCCACGCAGCTTGGTGAGAAGGTGACAACAGTTGGTGCAATTATTCGCAAATGGAAGAAACACAAAATAACTGTCAACCTCCCTCGGCCTGTGGCTCCATGCAAGATCTCACCTCGTGGAGTTGCAATGATCATGAGAACGGTGAGGAATCAGCCCAGAACTACACGGGAGGATCTTGTCAATGATCTCAAGTCAGCTGGGACCATAGTCACCAAGAAAACAATTGGTAACACACTACGCCGTGAAGGACTGAAATCCTGCAGCGCCCGGCAAGGTCCCCCCTGCTCAAGAAAGCCACACAGGGCCGTCTGAAGTTTGCCAATGAACATCTGAATGATTCAGAGGAGAACTGGGTGAAAGTGTTGTGGTCAGATGAGACCAAAATCGAGCTCTTTGGCATCAACTCAACTCGCCGTGTTTGGAGGAGGAGGAATGCTGCCTATGACCCCAAGAACACCATCCCTACCGTCAAACATGGAGGTGGAAACATTATGCTTTTGGGGTGTTTTTCTGCTAAGGGGACAGAACAACTTCATCAAAGGGATGATGGACGGGGCCATGTACCGTCAAATCTTGGGTGAGAACCTCCTTCCCTCAGCCATGGCATTGAAAATGGGTCGTGGATGGGTATTCCAGCATGACAATGACCCAAAACACACGGACAAGGCAACAAAGGAGTGGCTCAAGAAGAAGCACATTAAGGTCCTGGAGTGGCCTAGCCAGTCTCCAGACCTTAATCCCATAGAAAATCTGTGGAGGGAGCTGAAGGTTCGAGTTGCCAAACGTCAGCCTCGAAACCTTAATGACTTGGAGAAGATCTGCAAAGAGGAGTGGGACAAAATCCCTCCTGAGATGTGTGCAAACCTGGTGGCACTACAAGAAACGTCTGACCTCTGTGATTGCCAACAAGGGTTTTGCCATCAAGTACTAAGGGGTCAAATACTTATTTCCCTCATTAAAATGCAAATCAATTTATAACATTTTTGACATGCGTTTTCTGGATTTTTTGTTGTTATTCTGTCTCTCACTGTTCAAATAAACCTACCATTAAAATTATAGACTGATCATGTCTTTGTCAGTGGGCAAATGTACAAAATCAGCACGGGATCAAATACTTTTTTCCCTCACTGTATGTTACTTATTTTGTGTTGTGTTTACATAAATTAAAATAAAATGTTATTTGTCATATGCTTCGTAAACAACAGGTGTGAAATGCTTACTTAAGGGCCCTTTCCAACAATGGAGAGAGAAGGAAAGTAGAGAAATAATAGAAAAGTAAAACATTTAATAATAAAAGTAATAATTAATCAGTGGAGGCTCCTCAGAGGAGGAAGGGGAGGACCATCCTCCTCAGTGAATTTCATTTTTTTTTTTATAGTGAAACACTAAAAAAGTTATCATTCTTAGATAAAACTATACTAAATTTATTCACGTCAGCAAATAATTGGCTAAAACACACTGTTTTGCAATGAAGGTCTACAGTAGACTCAACAGCACTCTGTAAGGTAGCACCATGGTGTAGCCAGAGGATAGCTAGCCTCTGTCCTCCTCTGGGTACATTGACTTCAATACAAAGCCTAGGAGGCTCACGGTCCTCACCCCCTTCCATAGACTGACAAAGTAATTATGACAATTTCCGAAGAACGTCCTCCAACCTATCAGAGCCCTTGCAGGTTGAACTGACATGTTGTCCACCCAATCAAAGGATCAGAAAATTAAGATTAAGTTAAATTAA